>NC_083343.1:115908142-116125468 GCF_019175385.1 Lycium barbarum | reverse complement strand
TAGTACTTGAGGTTAAATTGATTGTACCTAATATCACATTCTAAGGCTTGGAAAAGCTTAGAGTGAAATTCATTGATTTGGTTGGAAGACTTTCAATGAGATTTTAGATATCATTATCTATCAACACAAACCTGCTCTTAGTTGTAAAATCGTAAAATACGTTGGATCGTTACTTGAGTGTAATCTCCTATTATCCATACTTGTGGCCATTGATCATTTTACTCACTTTCTAGGTTAGTTTACATTTCCGCATTTGTTATAATTTTCTCAAACAAACCAAAATATTATCTATCGTTTGGCTTTAGCGTAGTTGGTGAAAGTTCCTTACTTTCTTAATCGCTTAGCATATTGTTCCCTGTGGGATCGACCCCGACTCATAGTTGGGTAAATATATTGCATACGACCGTGTACACTTTTTCTTTGAGGAGTGTATTTGGACGTTATCAATCTTCTTCAAACTTCAGCCTGAGATTTCCAATTTCTTTCGTCATGCTGCTGCTGCTGCTTCTTCTTCTCCATCTCACTTGGCTTTTGGATAGACCAAAGTTTTATGTTAATTGTTGCTGCTGTTCGGACTCGATGAAAATACACAAGGATTTTGTGTTGGGATTTTAGCCCGACTTAGAATAGGAGGCGTTCAGTTGAACTCCATATGTATATCATGCAGATACAATAACGAGAGATCAGTAAGAGTAAAGGAAAGGATAAAATCAAAGTTTAAAAAATAACAAAAAATCAAACACTTAATTGCAAACAGTGAACTAGTCTCGAGTGAGGAGAACAAAAACTGGGTGGAAATTTAACATCTTAAACACTGTAGGATTTTAGTATTGCTACTATGTTCATAGATCAATATGTACGTATCCATCTTATAAAAATAT
Source organism: Lycium barbarum (assembly GCF_019175385.1). Taxonomy (NCBI): domain Eukaryota; kingdom Viridiplantae; phylum Streptophyta; class Magnoliopsida; order Solanales; family Solanaceae; genus Lycium; species Lycium barbarum. The sequence goes on along the minus strand of NC_083343.1, from coordinate 116,124,587 downwards.
CAAACAAGAAGCTTAAACCAAACTTTGTTATGGTAGTTAGCTTTTTTTTTTTTTTTTGGCAAATGACTTGTTTTTTTTTTAAAATAATCATGCCAACTCATTTTTATAAACCCAACTTTTATAAAGAAGATTTCCATTAACAAATTGAATATGTAATTTCCGGAATCCTTAAACAAGTAGAGGAAAAAAAAAAAGGATAAGAAAATGAACTGTCTCCTCATCATTTTGGGAAAAACATACAACCAGGTATTGGCTATATTCTTAGTCCATTTTGAGTGACAATTCACAGCCAACATATTTTATATGCTAAAGGAAATAAAGGATATCAAAACCAATTCAAGAACAAGAAACATTTACAAGTGGTTAGCTACTCCTGAAGGTATTCAAGTTGATGGTAATAAATAGGGCGAACATCTTAAATTTTTCTTAGAGAAAGAAAAAAAATGAACTAGTCTAGAATGGAATTCTTACTCTATGTTTTTTAACGAAGTAAGTACCTAAAACAGGGACAAGGACTCATAAACAAACAAGTAAAGAGCGAACGGACTTGGACTTAATAGTAAAAGGAAAAGACGAGAGAAAACTACGCTACCAATACATCAACGCTTGATCTAGAACTGAATTTTAAACTCAAACTTAAGCAAATCTCGAACCTAGCTTTAAACTAGATCCTAAAACAGGGACAAGGACTCATAAACAAACAAGTAAAGAGCGAACGGACTTGGACTTAATAGTAAAAGGAAAAGACGAGAGAAAACTACGCTACCAATACATCAACGCTTAATCTAGATCTTAAGCTCAAACTTAAGCGAATCTCAAACCTAGCTTTAAACTAGATCTTCAAACCTAAACTTCTGTACTCGTTGATTTTCATAATCTCCAAACATTTAAACTCTACTAACGAGAGGTGAGAGGGCAACGACTAATTAATCAAAAACTGAACTAAAGTCGACTATTTTAAAACCCGCCTTGGAAACCTATTGAAAGTAAGCCACTTTAGACAAACTGAAGCTTGTGACTGTTCATACTGTCCACGAACATTTCTTAAAAACCTTAAACAAGTTATGACCTCAACCAAAACAAGTTATGACCTCAACCAAACACACATATATATATTTAACAAACTAAACCAGTAGGAAAAATTGGATTCTAATTAAACTTAAACAAGTTGAAGTAAATCTGGACAGATTTTTTAACGAGAAAACAAATAAATTTTGAAGTTGATCTAAAGGGAAAAACTGAAGAAAAGCAGCCCATTCTTGGCCCAAAAACCCTAATCGCGAACTTTATGAAACTTACAACTAAAACGAAGATGTGATCATCCCCCAGGCAGAAACTTAAAAAAATAGAACCGTAGTATATTCAACTCAGAAAAATTTCTAAATTCTTAATTATTTTCCATCCGAAATGAAGCAAATCAGAATAAACAAAAGAAAGTGACTGAATCTAAACTAAGACCCAAACTAAAATTAATATGCCCCTCCTTCAATCTCGAAAATAAAACCAACTAAACCAACATAGAGTGACAGAATATACAAATACAGAAAAAAGCAAATCACATTCTTCGAGCAGGGCTAACTAAATCAGAAAATAACACATTTTTTCAATCGGATTTCAACCGTCTCAACGAGATAAAAAATAATATATATTTCAGTCGGGATTTCAACCGTCTAGCAAATAACACATATTACAGTGGAGATTTCAACCGTATAAAAGGATAAAATAAGAACGACGGCGAGTAACATTTTCAGGCTAAAAACATTAAAAAAGCAAAAGAGAAATGGGAAGTGAGTTTACCTGATTTTGAGCAACGAAATGGGTCCAAGAGTATTTGAATCGATTTCAACTTTGATTCCTTAGGTTCGAAACTCAAACGAGAAAAGAAAGGACCTCAGAAGAGAGATATTTTGGCTAAAAATTGTTTCGAAAAAAAAAACTTTCAGATTTTAATACTTCTTTTTTAGAACTTCCAAGACTGAAAAACTTAGACTCCAAAAAAAACCTCCTGATGGAAGCACCAAGAGCCTCTATTTATACACGAAATTTTGTGGGTTGGGTTTGATTTTGATTTTTTTTTTTTTAAATGGAAGGAGAGGGGCGGGGTCTATTGATGAGACAGAAAGAAAGAGAGGGGAAAAGATAAAGTACTTACTCGTTGAGGATTTGGCGGAGTGGAAGCTTTTCCATGGCTTCGAGTACCATGGTGACATTGTGAATAGTGACGAAAGGACGAGAGGGATATGGGCTTCGTCTGCCATGGTGTCCTTTGGCGTGGGGAAGGAGGAAAAAGAAGAGAGGAGAAGACGGGAGTAGGCGGCGATGGGAGAGGTGAGTCTATTAGGGGGCTAGGGTTTTTATGTTTTGGGGATCTGATAGGATTAAAGGTGGGGATTTAATTTGGGCCAGTGATCAAATATTGATCGATGGTCCAGATTAAAAGAAACATTTAAATGAAAAGGAATATATATATATAAGGAAAAACAAAGGGGAAAAGAGAGGACCATTGGATTAAATAGCTGGACGACCCAGATCGAAAGAAAGGCTTGATCCGCGTCATGCCCACGTGACACGCGCGGATTGGACGAACAAAATTGAAGGAATTTTTTTAAAAAGAAAAAATAATACCAAGTGTTGAGCAATTTGCAAATGTGGTCAACGTCATTTAAGAGCTTGCCAAATTGATTTAAATTGTAACCAATTTTTTTTTAATTGAAGCCATAAATTACAAGACTGAACAAAATTAAACATAAATCAGAAATTAAATGGTTTTGAACAAAATCGAGGCAAATTATTATCCAATTAATTAACTAAACTTCTCGAACTTAACAAAGTTAAATAACTACTTACAAACGCGGACTAGTTACCAAAATTGAATAGCGAATGACTAAAAATTGGCGATTCGAAATATGTACCAAGTAAAAATTGAATATATTTTGTAAGATGAAATTTGGTTTTCCCATTTAATAACATACTTTAAAATTACGAAAACAATATAGAAATATGTATAATATATATCGTGAATATTTTGCCCCATGAAATGTCAAATAACACTGAAATTAGTTAAAAGAATATTTTTTCCTTCTGCGAACAATTATTTTACTTTATTTTAAATATCAAGAAGTTTGACTAATTAATTAAACATGTGGAGGGCCAAAATTGGGTGTCAATAGCCCCTATAGCAATAAATTATTAATCTTCCCAACAAGTTTTCCCGAACTACAACCAGTCTGACTCCCATCTCAGGGATATGTAGGTAGCTTGAATTCGAGCGCAACCGTCCTTCGTCCTAAACTTGCTAGGACCACTCCACCTTAATAAACAACACTGGGGAAATATTTTGATCTGACTATCAAAATTTGCCACAACATCCAGCAATTATCACCTTTGGAACTACATTGACCTGATTCTCCTGATGGACGAGATATGTAGGAAGCTCTATGCAGAGTTCGGTCACATCGGGGTGAGGATCATTCTTTCCCCAGCAGGTATATAACCTTGCAACCCTAGCGTCGCGTAGCTCAACACTGGGACAATTGTGGAAGCGATGACGTGGGTACGAAAATGTTTTTTTGGCCCAGAACAATTCTTTCCTTTTTGTCATATTTCTTCATCACAACCCCGCTGACGGACGAAGAGTATTGTCAAAGCTCAACCAATGTCTGGCTTCTTTCTTCGTACATATCCTTTTAGTAATTCTTTGCCGAGTCAAAATAGGCTACACGTCAACGTCTTCGCCCGAAAACTCTTTCATCATCTCCGGTCGAAGAGGGATAAGTTGTTGACACCTAATTTTGGCTCGTCGTGCTTAAAATTAATGTTTCGGGTGGTCTTGATTCGTTAAAGAGCACAAAATAGCATTTTTACATAGTTTTGCATTTTTCAAAAATTTATCGGTAATTATTCTTATTTTAGGAATTTTATCAATTTATTGTCATTTTTAAGAATCATTATTTTTGCACATGTACAGCGTAATACTACCATTTTGTGCAATTAATAATTGTTTCTTTATTTTATAGCAGTACATTTTTGTATCTTATACATTAATATTTATATTTTGTACTTACATTATTATTTATACATGTATTAGTAGACTATATTTTAGTACAATCCGTCAGTGTAGAGAAAATCGGAACAATTATTTCTTAAACACAGAGCAAGAATTCGATTATGTCATGGTCTTGTCACTTTTTAAAAAGGTGACATTTAAAGTGATGAGTTGGGTTCTTCATCTATTGGTTAATAGATTTTTATACATTTGTTAAAAGGGTAAAATCCCCATTGCACAATAACCTAAAGACCAAATGTGGCATTAAGGGGACAATGTGGTGTAGTCCTTTATTTTTTTGGACAAAACAAGAGGTCATTTTGTATTATAAATAGAGGGGATGGGTCTTCATATTTTTTCATCACTTGCACACTACCTCACACACATTTTTTTTCTCTCTACACTCTCTAGATGTTTTTTCTATAGGAAGACTAGCAAGGCTAGCACTTTCTTCCTCTTTCTATATTTTTTTAATTGCCTTTATATTTCATTCATACATTGCTTCTTTACTTATTCATATATATTCTCTTTACATTTATTTACTTGCATTGTCTTTGTATTTTTTTTTTATATACATTGCGTTTATATTTATTTATATATATTATTTTTACATTTATTTATATACATTGTGTCTTTATATTTCTTCATATATTGTTTCTATATTTTTGTATTCTCCATACATTTTACATACATTTTCCTTACACTTTAACCCTCACTTTTTCTTTATATTATCTTACATCTATCTATTCATTTATATATTTTTTATACACATATTGTAACGACCCGTTTTCTCGTTACCGTGATTTTTCCGTTTTTGCCCCCGTGGACTCATTCCGGAGTCTCGTTAGAACTATTTTGACCCGAGGAGATAGTTGGCATGACTTCCTAGGCATCATTGTGGGCTTTAGAATGTTTCTAGAAAAATTGAGCTTTAAGCGAAAATGAGTTGACTCAAAGTTGACTTTTGAGTAAACGGATCTTTTTCGGAAATTCGTCAATTCCAAGAGGTCCGAATGGTCGTTTAGAGCTTGTGTGCATATTCGTTTCGGTTCCCAATGCACTCAGGTGCATTTTGGACCTTGGTTGAAAAGTTAGTTTTGAGGTATCGATGGTTGACTCGGTCAACGAGATCTCTGATGGGAATTTTGAGGTTATGAGTGCATTCGTAGTGCGTTTTTATGTCTATCTGCATATTTAGTTTGTGTCCGGGAGGTTCCAGGATGGTTCTGAGGGTCAATTTAAAGTTTGGAAGACATCAAAATTTTCTGGTGTCTGCTGACCGCTATAGTGGTGGCGGTAGGTGACCGCATTGGCGGTAAGGCCACCGCTATAGCGGCCGACGGGAAATTTTCTGGTTTAAAAGCTTTATAAAACCCTTAGACATTTCCCATAACTTCTAAACTCGTTGTTAGCACTCTTGGAAGCGACTTGAAGGTCTAGAGAGCCATTGTCTTCCTAGGGTAGTGTCCTAACCTTATATCTATCCATTATGATCTTCTAAACATGATTTTAACCTTGTAATGACTAGAATCAAAGAGGGTTTTTTATGGGTTTTCTTCCTAATGGGTTCTTGGCTTTGAAATCTTTTATTATTGGTTGGGTTTGCTTCATTAATCATGAATTTGATGATTACAAACTATATAAACATGTTTCTTCCATTTTTAGAGGTAAAATTATGTGAATTAAAGTTAGGGTTCTTAGACTCAAATTTGGGGGTTTTCATATTAATGATGATTTTGAGAATTAATTGAGTATTCTTATGATTTAAGTAATGGATTTTGACCTTCTGGTATTGAATTTGGTATTTTGATCATAAAATTCCCGTTTTGCCATTCGGGCCCGTTTTTCTTAAATTAAGGGTTGGAATTTGACCCGAATAAGAAGTAGCCAATATGGGTATCATTATTCGTGGTTTCTTACATAGAATTCATATGTGATAGGGTTTGATTATTTTGAGACACTTCGAAAGACAAGGCAACGTGTGGGTTCGTGGCACCTGTTCGGCTGTCAGGTAGGTTATGGCTTCCCTTCGGTAGACTTCGTGTTCTAAGCTAATAGGTTGATTTAAGGAAGTGGTATTAATGTATATCGATTGATTGACCTGTTATGTGTTGGGATTAGCCACCCCGTTGTGTTGTGCTTGACAATTCTATTGTGTTGGCTTGATGCCATGAGTTGCTGATAAAGATTAGACCCTGATATTCATCTTGATTTGGATATATTATTGGCATACCCATTGTGGTATTTGTGGTTCGGATATATTGTTGGCATACCCACTGTAGGTATTGTGATATAGATACATTGTTGGCATACCCACTGTTGGTAATGTGATATTGCTATATTGTTGGCATACCCACCCTTGGTATTGTGATATTGATACATTGTTGGCGTACCCCATTGTTAGTACTTGTGATATTGAGCTTGATTGTTGACGTTGATACACACATTGCACGCATTCTCATCCATTCATGATGCATGGCCGATACCCGGTGATGATCCGGTATCGTTGATTGAGTGAAACTGATATTTTGATAAAACTCTTTACTTGAGTGAATGTGAGATGGCCGATGTCCGATGATCATTTCCGGAATCGTTGATTGTGTGAAAACCGATTGATACATTGTTGGTATACCCGTTTGTTGGTACTTGTGATATTGAGCTTGATTGTTGATGTTGATACATGCATTGCATGCATTCTCATCCATTCATGATGCATGACCGATACCCGGTGATGATCCGGTATCGTTGATTGAGTGAAGCTGATATTTTGATAAAACTCTTTTACTTGAGTGATTGCGAGGTGGCCGATGTCCGATGATCTATTTCGGCATCGTTGTTGCATGGCCGATTCCGATGATATCCAAGAATCGTTGTTAGTGCATGGAATCCGCCGGTCCTCCAGAGTGGTGCCGGTGAGACTCTTCATGTGAGCAATTAGCTAGTGTCATGTTTGTCTGTTGGGCAAAGATCCGGGACGGGTGGCACTTAGACTTAGCGAGTCACACTGGGTTGTGCTACCGAGGCGTCGATATTTTCGTCCGGAGTACATGTGTACACCTCAGTTGCATGGCATGGCATTGCATTCATACATATTGCATTGCATTGCATTGATACATCTTGCATTGCATTGCATTACGGCTTGTTTGAGATGATTCGGTGCTTACTTGTGATGATTGGATTCAGATTGATTTATTCAGACTTGGCATATTTGGGATTAGATGCTTTACTTAGGCAATGACGTGTACTTGGATCTGGATTTATTGATTGAACTTGTTGAGGTATCATATAGACCGTCCGTAAGATTAGTTATATGTTTGGTCTCTATGTGATGTAGGATAACGGGTGTCTTAATGATGAGTTGACTACTAGACTGAAACGATCAATTTAATGATATGTGAGTTCCGATATCGTTATGAGCTTGATTGGTGAATTATTAGAGTGAAATTAATGCTTAAGAGTATTGATATACAGTGTGTGATAGATAGCCGTATGACTTGATTGGTTTGTTATCATGTTTATCTGTGAATTCTTTTACTGATATGGGTTACTAACCATTGTCGGCCTATGATACTTATTCAGTACGCGTGGTTTGTACTGATATTGCACTTGATACACCCTTTTTGGAGTGTAGATTGTTTCAGGTGGTTGATCAAAGCATATGTGGAAATACGTGGTGCCTATATGGAAGGCCTCCTCCCATTTCATTCTGGGATAGAGGTTGAGTCTTAGAATGTAGTGGTAATCTGAAGTCGGTAGTCGCTCTTGTACTAGTCTAGACCAGGTCGTGGGAACTTGGAAGGAGTCCTTATCTATTTAACGGTTGTAAATATTTTCCATTTTGGAGTTTATTAAGCAATTGATTTCCGTTGTTAATTGTACTTAGCTTTTGGAATATCCAAATTGTCTTTACTTGATTACTGTGTATTGATTGAGGGTTCACCTACCGAGGAGGGAAAGGTAGGTGCCCGCGCGACCCTAAAATGAGTCGTGACACATACGTTATATACATATACATGTATATATTTACATTACTTAACTACTAAGAAAAGAGGGAGAAACTTTCCATGAAAAGAAATGCACTTATCGCTCTACATTTTTCATGCATTATTTTTATATTTTGCTATATTGTCTCTACAACTTTATTTATTTTCAATACATGTATACATTATCAAGCATTTTCTTTACACTTTTGTCAATACCATCACACTACATGCCTGTTTTGTTTTTATACATTTTGCTATTTACATTTTCTCTACATTGGCTATACATCATATTTATATTTATCTATATTTTCATTTTTATTCTTATGTTCTCTTTACATACATCATTCACCTATACATTTTTTGCATTGCATACACTACACTAATCCTAGGTTCAAATCAAGTTTCATCACTCTTTTGTCAAATCACTTTTTCAAAAATTTTATGTCAAATCACCTTTTCAATAAATTTTTGTCAAACTACTTTTTCAAGGACTTTGGTCACATTACTTTTTCAAAGAATCTTTATCAAAACACTTTTTAAAGACTTTATGCCACATACCTTACTTTTTGAATTTTTCAAATTATTTTAACTAATACGTTTTCTTTCAGCTTGCAATTTATTACAAATATTACACTTTTGGCCGATACAGAAGTTTTCGTCGATTTCCAAGGCCTCCCCCGTACAAAAGATGAGTTTTTATTTTAAGTTTGTTTCTCATTTCTTTAATTCATTAGATAGTTATTTATTTTTTTACTAACATTTTTACGAAGTGCTTATACAGGTACTGGAAAATACAGCTTGAAGACGATACTCGGAAGGAACCTGAATCACTGTTTGTATTTACTTTCCGCGTTCTTCATAACTGTACAAAACATAAACTCGTATTATAGTGGAAACTTTTTTTTTTTGGAATGACGGGTATTTATTTACTTGTCGTCTTGTCTGTTTAATTTAAAATTTTCCATTCGCTTTAGGCAAGACTTAGGCCGTCAATACTTTCATAAATAAATTAAATTGACTTGGTATAAATACTTTGTTAATTAAATTCATACTTTTGGCGTTTAGGAAAAAATACTAGTCCATCCTTTATTTAATATTATTTATACACTTTTAATACAACGTACATTTTATATTGTTTCGTATACACTAATATATATTTTGGTTTAGTTAAATCCACATTTTTGACGCTAGGTAAATACTAGGTCGTCCGTTTACAAATCTTTTATTCTTTAAAGGCATTATATCTTTTCACTCATTTTTTTAATACATAATTCCTTATACTTTTTTTTTACCAAAACTTTTTACTATCCTTTTGTTCCTTATTCTTTTGATAGGATATTTATTAAACGAATACTCTTTTTAACTAAACGGTAGAAACAAGTCAAATCAACTTCACTTTTCTTAATAATTTTGTTATATGAACTCTTTACACCAATCGATATTTGTAAATTATTTTTTACATTCTTTATGCACTAATATTCCTAGTTATACAATTCTTTATACATTTTATGTTTGATATACACTCTTTTATACTTGAAATATCTTCTTTATATGTTTAATATACATACATTCTTTTAATATACATGGACGCACATTCTTTATATACTTGATGTACCTATTTTACACTCTCATATATTTTATACATCTTTTATATAGTTGTAAATTCTTTACACCAACTGATATGCCTTTTGTGCCAATAGATATACACTTATTTTACTAACAAATACACTACCATACAAACGAGGTATGTTTTCTTTACACTCCTTTGTACATTCATATCGATATACGTTCTTTATAAATTCTTGATACTTGATATACATATATTTTTATACACTGTATACACTTAGCATATTTTCACCTAGTGTAACTTTCCATGAAATCACAACATTTTCAAACAAGTAATAATAATGATACACAGATAAATAATCCCCCTCTAGTGTTCAGTGAAATTATGTTTAAGGACTGTCTTCGGACAGGCTCTGAGCGATGCTTAATACCTTCCTCTCGGGTAAATAAAACCCTTATCTAGAATCTCATAGGTTTCATGGACTAAATATTGAGTAGACACACAAATACATATTGGTTTCTTATTTTTTTTCTAAAAAATAAGGTGGCGACTCTAACCCTTTTTAAACCAGTTAGAAGAACCGGGAAGTCGCAAACCATCTTGGACCCATTCAAAATAGGGCGCAACAATAAATGCTGGCCATTAGATTAAGAAAGGGACAGATGTCAAAATTTAAACCTGCACTGGAGGGATCCAGTACAGGTTTAAATTTTTGACATCTGTCCCTTTCTTAATCTAATGCCAGCATTTATTTAGTTAAACCAACCCCACAAACCATGGTTAAACCCCCTAATTGCTAATCTGATTTATCTTTTCCATATTTGCACTATCAAATATGACGAAAATCTTGCAGCATCCGAAAATATTGCCGAATTTATTTACTATCTCCATATCTTGTTGCTCCAATCAAAAAACAAAGATTAAATTCATTTTCATAATTTTCATGATTTTAGAACCTAAATTTTTCATAATTCCAGTAACTCTTATTATATAAAGATTGGTCTTTAATTCCTCAAACTGCAGTTCATATATATATATATATATATATATATATATATATATATATATATATATATATATAGGACAAACTAAGTGCTAAGTGTGTGTGCGCATAAGAAAAAATAAGTCAATATCTCTGTAATTCTTTTTGCAGAAATAGTTCCATATTTATTTTTCTTACTAGTAAATTTTGTTAGGTAGAAATGAAACAGTTAAAAAATGAAAATGTCCTTTCATTGGAATTTTTCTTAGAAGTAGCGATGGAGATTTTTTTTTTTCAACGCTTTTTATGGAGTAGATATTTTGACCTTTATGTCCACCATTAGACACTTCCACATATTTTAACCAGTTGACATTCTTTTTCACAAGGAAGTACAATGTTAAATTTGCCCAAACTGGAAATGGTAAAACTAGAACAGTTAAAAGCAAGATGCATTACTTCACATGTTGTATTATATTGACAATAATATTCAAATCTTCTCTTAGACCAGAATTACATTTGAGTAACAAGAATTGGCAAGATTTGCAGATAATAGTATGTGAGAACCTCACAAAATTAGCTTCACCCTTTAACTGGCTAACTTTAAGGCAATTCAACAGGTTCAATTCTCCAAATGTCTCTTGTATATTGATGAATTCAGCAGGTTCAATTCTCCAAGTGTCTCTTGTATATTCATGAATTCAATAGGTTCAATTCTCCAAATATATTAATCCAAAAAAATATTATGGATTAATATAATTGGATTAATTATTTAAGTCCAATAAATATGAGTTTAATTAATGGTCCGATTTTGCTGGGCTTGTCCATTGATTTGGGCTGCAAATGAGGAGCCCACTTTGCCAAGCCTGAGATGTCATCTTATCCGAGAGGCCCAATTTAGTGTCACATGTCAAATGATGTGGCGTGACAAGTCAAATTAAAGAGCCAGTAGGATCATGTCACGTGTCAGAATGATGCAGCATGCCTAGTCAAATCAAAGGCCAATGAAAGTGTGTCACATGTACAAGTGACATGTTCCGACCAATCAAATATTGCCATGTCAACTGAAATCAGATTAGCCAAAAGGAGTTCGTCCTTATCAAAACTCCTCCATCTTACAACTATAAATACGGGTCTCATAATCCAGAAAAGGGACCAGAAATTCAAACAAGAAGTCAGAGGGAGCTCGTGGATCAAACACTACAAGTTTTTCTACAAGCTGCAAGCATTTCTCTAAAAGTTTCAAATATCCGAAGATCAAGAACGAAGGCGAATCAAACATCAAGGTGTTCAAGATCAAATTCACTTGTCCGTGGCTGTCATCAAAGTGTTCGTGGCGTATTAATTCAAATCAAAATCAAATCCAGTACAAATTCAAGATCAAGCTCAAAAGCCCTTGAATTCAAGTACAAGTCAAGATCAAATCCATTAAGTTCAAGATCAAGCTCAAAATCCCTTGAATTTATTGTTGAAAAGGCGAATCCGAGGAATCATAGAGATTGTAACACTCATATTCTGAAATCAAATCATACGAATGTTGCGATATTTTCCTGTCTTGATTATTATTTTCTCGACGCGAATTTTATTGTCTACAATTATATTTATCTAATTTTCTAGAATATTTTCTAAGATTTGATTTTTTTTTTAAGATAAATACCTTTGCATATATAGCAATAACAGACTAACAAAAAACTTAGCAACTCAGCTGAATTCAAGTACAAGTCAATACCTTTTCTTGTTATTACATAGGGGGTAAGAGAAGGAGAAATGGGGGAGGGGATTACAACATGGGCATTCGAACCCTCACCAACAAGGTAAAAGTTCAGGTAGTCAACCAACTCAGCTACTAGATCCCTACAAAATGTAACTCTACTTAATTGATGTATTATCTAGATCGAATACTTAATTTGAAATAAATTAAAATTTTCAAACAAAACGATGAGTTTTTGAAGTGCGAAAGAAAAAAAAAATCATTTGAAATGCGAAAGAAAAAGTAATCATAATGTTCTAATTTGGCCATTTGATGCTTAACTAGTTGAATTACATATTTAAATTCATTTTTCAAGACATATTCAAGTATTTTTGTAAATATATTAAATTAATTTTTGTTTTGATAAATTATTTATACGTATTCAACATATTTTATAATACAAATATATGAAAGAATTGTTGCACTGTGGCAAATAATCATTCTTTATACAAATTCTTGAGTAAAGTTTTTAAGCAAAACTTCAATAGGCGAGATCTGATATTGACCAGAACTATATATTAACTTCTATTTATAGTTAAAACTCTATTTCCACTTTTTATCAAGAAAATATTGGTGTAGTGATAATTGTTTTCTTTGGTGGGAGGGCTGGGAGTAACTTTTAACGAGGAAAAAATTAATAATATATTTATCATTCTTTCATCGGTTTTTAATATAATTCTTTTGTTGTTAGTTAGTCTTACAAAATAATTATTACCGTCATAATTAATAAAGGAAATAAAATAAATTGCAAACAAATATTGGGATTTAAAATTTAAAGTATACTTTTTTTCACTTCCATTATGTATGCCAAAAAAAATCTAGTAAAAGTTCCTAGAATGTCTATAAAGTATCTAATGTTTATTATACAATTATATAAAATTTTGGACCTATTCATGTTATCATATTACCTCCAGTTATTTTAAGTGGTAGGAGACAATAATTATAAAATGAGCTATGTATTTTAATAGTGATGATTTTTAGTTAATTAAAGTTGGAGAAAAGTATCAAGCAAGAAGATTATTCTAAACATTATGTTATTTGAAATTTTTCTATTTATTTCTCCTTGAAATTTTCAGATTGAAATCTACAAAATATTTTGACTTGAATAAGCATAAATTAGTGTATTTAATAGTGTGTTTTGGAGGAAAAATTATTGGTGGGAAATTGATGGTAGCAAAAATTCTACAAGTAAAGGTTATAGTGGTCTTTTTATAGGTGTGGCCAAATTTGGGCAAAACTAGTGTGGTAGTTTGGCAGCTTTCTTCCGAAAATTAAGCAGTTAGAAAATGCATTGGCACGGATGAGGTTCGTCTCCTATACTGGATCCCTCCAGTTGGTCCAGTGCAGGTTTAAATTTTTGACATCTGTCCCTTTCTTAATCTAATGGCCAGCATTTATTTAGTGTAACGACCTGTTTGGTCGTTATAGTCCTTTCGGCATTTCTGCCCTTTCTGAGCATTGGTTAGCTAACTTCTGACCTGAGGGGACCGTTGGCACGCTTCCTGAGGTGTGTAGACTTGATTCGGGCGACTTTTTGTGAAATATGAGCTTGAAACGAAAAAGAGTTGATCCAAAGTTGACTTTTGGATAAACGGATCATTTTTGAAAATTCGTCAATTCCGAGAGGTCCCGATGGTCCTTTAGAATGCGTGTGTATATCTGGTTCGGTTCCCTATGCATTTGGATGCATTGTGAGACTTGGGTTGGGAAATTAGAAATGAGGTATCGAGGGTTGACGAATGACCGCTGGGGCGGCCTATTGTATTTTTCCTAGACCGTCGGGGCGGTCTTGGGTGGCGGTGGGGCGGTGCCGTCATGGCGGTATCAGGCCTGTTATTTCATTAATTGTGTATTAAATAAGCTCTTAGTCTATCATTTATTTCCATTTAAAAAATTGAGCTCTTGGGGACTGTTTTAGAAGATTATTGGAGAAAGCTCTTGGTGGTAAGTCTTGCAAATCCCTTTACTAATTCCTTGTTCCTAATCATCATAGATTCCTCTTTCCCTTAGTAATTCCTTAGTAATGGGAGATAAAAGTGGAGTTAACGAATGTTCTATCTAGGCTTATTAATGATGAAATTGATGGAATTTATGCTCGATTTTGCTGAATTTAAGGTTGTTAATCAATTATCTTCCATTATCAGTGTTTAATTTATGAATCAAAGAGTTAGGGTTTATACCCAGAATTGGGGGTATTGCTTCAATTTCAAAATTAGGTGAATCCATGAGTTAAATCAGTAATTAGTTTGGGTTATGATCACCTAGTACTTAATTTGATATTTTGCTCCCGAATTTTCCGTTTTGACCGTGTGGGCCCCGTTTCCCCAAATTCTAGGGTCGAATTTGACCTAAATTGAATGATAGCAATATTTGTATCGTTCTTCACGATTTCTAATCTAGATTTCGAATATGCCTAGACTTCTTTGGTTCTGAGGCTCAGCGGAAGGGCAAGGAAAAAGAGTGATTGTTAGTGTTTGTTGTTCGGCCATCCAGGTGGGTTATGACTTACCATTGGTGAGACTTCATATAGAGAAGCATATATTTATATTATATTGTCGAAAAAAGCATGTAAACCTTCGGGTATAAAGTTGGACTGGATATTGTCTTAGGTTGGGCCTTGTTGGGTGATTGGGACTAGCCACCGCGTTGTGTTGGCTTGATGTCACGTGTTGTTAATATATATCGTGTATTACTTTACTTTGACCTTAACACGAGCATAGATTTATGTATGACTTGTGTAACTTTTGATGAAATTGTTGGCGTACCCATGTTGGTACTTGTGAAATTGATATATTGTTGGCGTACCCATATTGGTACTTATGACATTGATATAGTATTGGCGTATCCATGTTGGTACTTGTGATATTAAGCTGATTTTTTATGTTGACACACGCGTTTCACTCATTCTCATTCTTCATGACATACTGTTGAGACACTGTTGGTACTTGATGAAACATTGTGATGAGCTTGGCTCAATTTTTAAATGAGAATGATATGAGAGTCTGATATCCGATGTTAGTCCCGAAATCGTAGATTGAGTGAGTGCATGGACTCCGCGGGTCCCCCAAGGTGATACCGGTGAGAACCCCCGTGGGAAAAGATCCGGGTCTCGTCTGTCTGTTGGGTAAAGATCGGGATGAGTGGCACTTAGACTTCACGAGTCACCTTGGGTTGTGCTACCGAGATATCGATATTTTCGTTCAGAGTACATGTGTACAGAGCATTTGCATAGCATTGCATTGCATTCATACATTATTGCATTGCATTCGCGGCTTACTTTGAGATGATTGATGTTGTTACTTGTGATGTTGGTTTCGAATTGGACATATTGAGACTTGGCACATTTGGGATTAGATGCTCTATTAGGCTGTGACATGTACTTGATTTGATTATGTTTGACTTATACTTGTTGGTTTATTTTCCTATCTTACTTTATTGTCTGAATTATGTTAGCTATATTAAGTCGACCTATGATACCTACCGGTACTGTAGTTTTGTACTGATCTGCACTTGCTGCATTCTTTTATAAATGCAGAGTATCAGGTTGGGTCATCCTCCGTCTCCCGTGGCTGACAGTCGCTTCAGTATTAGCTCCGAGTTTCCAGGGTGAGCACGAGACGTTCGCTGCCTTGAAGACTCTTCCTATTTATGTCTTATTATTTCCATTCTAAGACATAGATAGATTTATGTATTATTATTCCAGACTTGTATATTTTCGTAGATGCTCTTATATGACTTAGATTAGACCCTGAGGATGTTCCTTATTCCTCTCTATTTATATTATATATTATTGTGAGACGTACGTAATTATATTTTTCTATTTGCTTGAATTAGTATTCATGTCTTTACTTGTCGTTAGCTTGAGGGTTCACTTACCGAGGTGGAAAAGCTAAGTGCCCGCACGACTCATGTCAAAATAGGTCGTGATAAGTTGGTATTCGAGCCCTAGGTTACCTAATCTAGAATACAAGAGCGTGTCTAGTAGATTCTCGTGGATCGATACGATGAGCTCCGTACTTATCTGTGAGAGGCTATAGGTCATTTAGAAAATATCACTCTCTTTCATTCTTTCGTGCTACTTTATTCTAATTGGTATCTGAAAAGATCAAATGGTATCTGACTCTTATCTCTTCTCTAACAGATGGTGAGGACTCGAGCTACTATGGACCGAGCTCAGGTGCCACAGCCAGCAGCTACGGCTAGCACCCAAAGGCGAGCGATAGTCAGAGGGCACGACAGAGCGAGAGGCCGCGGAGCTGCCCCAGCCAGGGGCAGGGCTCCTGCGGTAGGACAACAGCACGAGAGATCTCCGTCTCCCGAGTCAGAGTATCAGCCGGATCGAGGCCAGGCTGCAGAGGATGGTGTGGCCCCATCACAGACACAACCCGAAGTTACTTCTGATCAGGCTATGCATGACACTATGGCCAGGTTTTTACGTCATCTTGATCCCCAGCAGCCTGCCACTGGTGTTACTACTCCTGGTGGAGGTTCACTGACCAGAGTTGGGCACAGACCCCTAAGCAGGGACCTACTCGTGTAGCACACCTCGCAACAGCTATGGCTCCCTGTATTGATGTGATACCCGCTCCTGGTGATGATCTTAGGCCCTTGGAGGGCGCTGTTATGACCGCATCGGATCAGGATCTTGTTGGGAGGTTCAGGAAGTTAGAGCCATTGAGATTTTCGGGAACTTCTTCTGAGGATGCTTATGAGTTTATTCTGGATATGTATGAGTTGCTGCACCGGATGGGGATCGTGGAGACCCATAGGGTTGACTATGTGTCCTACCAGTTTCGCGGTAATGCGAAGACTTGGTAGAGGTATTTTGTGGCTTGCAGACCTGAGGGTTCTCCTCCCCTGACTTGGACTGAGTTCTACCGGGCCTTCCTTGAGAAGTATGTACCCCGGTCTTTGAGAGAGGCGCGTATGAAGGAGTTTCTACTTCTTGAGCAGAGGGGTATGTCTTTGGAGACCTATGTGACTTGTTTTCTATATCTGGCCCATTATTCCACTCCTTTGATCCTTACTGAGGCCGACAGGATTAGGTGTTTTGTTGGTGGGCTAGTAGTCTCTCTACAGATTCCTTGTCTTCAGATGCAGTCCATGGGGGCTTCCTTCCAGTCCATCATCGATTATGCTTCTATGGTTGAGGGCGCTAAGGCCCGTTCATTTGGTGGTAGTGACAAGCCACTGCGTTAGACTGGGAGTTATGGTGGTTCTAGTTCGAGGGGCGCCGGTAAGTTTTCTAGGCCGCATCAGCCATATTCTGATCATCCTGTGCATTCAGCTTTACAAGCTTCTCCCAGTGAGCCACCCAGGCAGAGAGCTTCTGAGAGTTTATTTTCCAGAACAGTAGACAGGGTTGTTTCCTCCTGGTCTTCAGATTCAGTTTATCAGCCTTCGTCCCCTCTGATTTGTTTTTATTGTGGAGAGGTTGGTCATATTTCCAGGAGGTGCTCCCAACCCAGTCGGGATTATTAGCAATAGAGGACTCCGACACAGTCTGGTGGTCGAGGTAGTGCTTCTCAGAGGGGCGGCGCTCAATCAGGCCGCGGTGGTTCTCAGGGTTCCGGAGGTGTATCCTAGGTAGCTAGAGGTGGGTTCCAGAGTGCGACAGGGGGGTCTCAGAATGGATGTGGTGGGGTCCATTGTTACTCGTTTTCGGGTAGGCCCGAGGCAGAGGCCTCAGATACTGTGATTTCAGGTACCATTTCTATCCGTCATAGAGTAGCATTTTGTTACACCCCGAAAATTTCCCATTAACGTACAATGAATAGACTAACGAAGGGCAAAACGTATACGATGTTTTGATAAGTAAGAAATAACATTTGATGATTCTAAATGAGATTTCAAAGACATGTGAGGTAGGAGACGGAAGTTGTTAAGGAAAGAAAGGTATAGGTTGTGTGTCGGGCAAGATTTACGAGTATAGAATTAATGATGGCTTAATGATGTTTTGGAGAAGAGTTATAATATCCCTTAGATTGTTAACGAGGTGTTAAACAAGTGTCAAGAAGGTTCCATAAGGATTGAAGATCAAACGAACGACGAAGATCATTTCAGGGAATTGGGGTTATACGACCGACTTATACGGTCCGTATAACATTATACGGTCCGTATAAAGGTCCGTATAACATTATACGGTCCGTATAACACCCAGCAGAGATGATGTTTTCCTAGTGGTGAACCACGACCACTTATACGGGTTGTGCAATGTTATACGGACCGTATAAGTGTCTGTCAAAGTCCCGACGGGCTGAGTTAAGTTCAGTTATATAAATGTGATCCCACTTTACTAATTTCATTTCCCACAGTTCGTCATCTCTCTCAAGGATTCTAAAGGGTTCCACACTTCTTCCACTAGAACCCAAGAGAAATTGATGATCAACTTCATCAAACCAACAAAATCAAGTGTATGAGACACATTAAAGTTCATCCAAACTAAGGAATTCCAATGGAACTAAACTAGGGTTTTGGTGCAAGAGAAGTATTTCCACTCAAGGCTTATTCCTATACTATCTAAGGTAAGTTTTATGATCTTTTCATGTTGTTTAAGGTAATGAGAGGTTGAAAGATTTAGATTATCGAAGGAGCTAGAAAATGGGTCACAAAGATAGGAATAATGAGATTTTGAGTAGTAGTTTAGAGTGAATCATGAATATTGATATGTTGTGATTGTAAGTATGCTATAAGTGACATTTAGAATATGGGATAAGCATTATATGTGAGAAAACGCAATAGTGAACTATGACCATGATTATGGAGGAATTGAAGTGAAATTGTGAAATGTGGATAATGTAGATGAATGATGATTGTTGCTTATAATATTGTGAATGTTGTTATGGATGTTTGTGAGTTGATATGGAATATGGGGAAATTTGTATAAATAAAGGAAATTCTACCCAATTTTCTCTAGCTTTAGTAAGCACGTTTTTATAATCGTTTAGCTAATGTTAATACGAACTCCCTTGAAGGTAAAGACGTGAGCATTGAAGGAGAACGATCAAGCGGTAGAATAGCTAAAGGATAAGGTATGTGAGGCTAGTCTCTCCCTTCTAAGGCATGAATCTTATGACATGATCTTCCCTCCTTCTCCATGAATTTCCTACATTTCGTAAAACTAAGAGTCTATGTTCATGAATAGCCATATGAGTTAAAAATAAGAGACATTATGAACATGATGATGATGAGCTTAAGTCTAAAGATTCTAGAGTTCACGATATGATGTTTCTACAAAGCTAATGATGTTAACTACGATCCATTGATGTTGTTTATTGTATACACTCACCTTATATGCTAATTCCTTCAAAGTGAGGCAGAATGCTTATGAATACTCCATAATGGAATCGGGGGTTCACGACCTTACGTCACCCTGATAGAGTTATAGTTGTATTTGAGTTTTTATCCATGCATTATGGTAAGTATATGATGATGAGATTACACCGCGCCTAATGGCCTAGCAGACACCGCTAAGGTGGGCAGCGTGTACACCATGTCTAGATGGCATGGGCAGACACCACTAGTGGGCGGCATGAGATGGTACCCCGGACGCGGGAGGTCTGGACGCGGGCTAATGATTACCACGCCATACCTATATGGTCGGGCATCTTATACATATATGCATACATGATATGATGATGATTACGGAGTAAGCCAGCATGCATTATTTCTTCTATAATTGATAGTCAGTTACAGGTTGCTCCTCATTTGATGCTTCCTTATTTCATTGATGTATTGTTATTGTTGATGCCTCACATACTCAGTACAATGTTCATACTGACGTCCTTTTCTTTGGACACTGTGTTCAGGCCCACAGGTAGACCGGGAGGTGATCCAGACTCGTAAGAGCTATTTGCTGACTTGAGAGCACTCCGTTGTTCCGGAGGTGCCATTGATTTATTATTTTGTGTATATATATGTTTTTTTCATGGCGGGGTCATGTCTCGTCCATATGTCTAGTACTCTAGTAGAGGATCGTAGATGCGTATGTGTGGGTAGTATGGTCTCACGATGTCCTTATTGTATGTACATTATTTTGATAGTCGAAGGGCTTATGTATACAAAGGTAATTATGTTTCGAATTGAAAAATGGTTTTTTCCTATGACTTGAGTATAAGATTAATGAATGAACGCTTGATGAGTACGATGGGTAATGGTATGAGCGGTGCTCGGCGGTTAGCCCCGGGTACCCGTCATGGCCCCTAGTCGGGTCGTGACACATCTGTGTTATTTGATCCTAGATCCACCTATTCATATGTATCTGAATTTCATGTCGTTGGTTGGGATTTGCCTTGTGATAGCATAGCTATACCTGTTCATATGTCTACTCCGGTCGTAGATTCGGTGATTGTTGATCGAGTTTACCGATCTTGTTTGGTTACTTTTATGGGGTATGACACTTGGGTAGATTTGATGATTCTCGATATAGTGGATTTTGATATTATATTGGGGATGTCTTGGCATTCTCCTTATCACGCGATCTTGGACTGTCACGCCAAGACAATTACCTTAGCCATGCCGGGCATTCCTAGGCTTGAGTGGAGGGGTATTTCTAGTCCCGCTCCGAAGAAGATCATTTCCTACCTTCAGGCGAAAAAGTTAGTAAATCAGGGGTGTTTAACCTATTTGGCTGCGTAACGACCCGTTTGGTCGTTATAGTCTCCTCGGCATTTTTGCCCGTTCTCGAGCATCGTTAGCTCACTTTTGACCTGAGGGGACCGTTGACATGCTTTTCGAGGTGTCTAGATCGGATTCGAGCAACTTTTGCGAAAATTAGGTTTAAAGTGAAAAATGGTTGACCCAGAGTTGACTTTTGGGTAATGAACCTTTTTCAAAATTTTGTCAATTTCGAGATATCCGGATAGTCATTTAGAACCACTGTGTGTGTTTGGTTTGGTTCCCAATGCACTTGGGTGCATTTCGAGACTTGGGATGGAAATTTGGAATTAAGACACCTGCGGTTGACTCGGTCAACGAGACCTCCGTTGGGAATTCCGAGGCCACAGACGCATTCGTAGCGCGTTTTTATGTGAAACTAGGTGTTTGATATGTGAGCAGATGGCCTCGGGAATTAGTCAGAAATCGGATCGAAAGGAAATCTTTGGTTAAGTTTCTGGTGTCTGGTGCCCGCTTTAGCGGCACCAGCACCGTGGCAGTGGCACCGCTGGAGCGTTAGCCCTGCCGCTGGAGCGGTCAATGATTTTTATTCATTAGCATTGAAGCGGCCAGGTGGTCGTTGGGGCGGCGCCGCTGGGGCGGTCCAGGTAAAGCTTCAGTGGGTGACAGACAGTTAATAATATTAATGAAGTGTTAAAAATCCCTAGACCCTCATTTTACCCCATTTCGATATTTGAGCTTGAATAAACTGCTCTTAAGGATATTGGGAGGAAAATCTTGGAGGTAATTCCTACTCACTTCTTCATTCTTCTTTAAACCATAATCATGTTAAGATTTTCCCTTTTCCCTTAATGAACCCAAGGTGGTAAGAGTAGAAAGAAGGGTTGGAAGATTATTGTTCCTAGGATTATTAATGAATAAATTGGTGATGTTTTGTTAGATATTTACTAATCTAGGTTCATTAATCGTAGATCTTCCACTTTTAACGTTTAATTTTGGATTTGGAGATTTAGGGTTTATACCCAATTTGGGGGTTTTACATGAAATCATAATCTAGGCTAATTATTGAGGTAAATCAGTAATTAATGGTTGGATTATGATTGCTTAGTACTTAATTTGGTATTTTACCCGCGAATTTTCCGTTTTGCCCTTGTGGGCCCGTTTTTCCCAAATTCTAGGGTAAGAATTGACCTAATTGAAATCATGGCAATATTAGTATCATTCTTCATGATTTCTAATATAGAATTCGATCATGCTTAGACTACTTTGGTTCTGAGCTTCAGCGGAAGGGCAAGGAAAAGGAGTGAGTTGTTGGTATTGCGGTTCGGCAGTCCAGGTAGGTTATAGTTTACCTTTAGTGAGACTTTGTATAGTGAACCACATATTTAGATTATAATGTCGGAGATAGCATGTGAACCTTCAGGTATGAAGTGGGGATGGATATTGCCTTAGGTTGGGCCCTGATGTATGTTGGGACTAGCCACCCCGTTATGCGTGCTTGATTGTTCAATTGTGTTGGCTTGATGCAATGTGTAGTTGGTAATTATCAACATCTGTTTTGTCATCTTGATTTGGATAGAATTGACATACTCATGGTTGGTATTTGTACTTGGATATATTGTTGGCGTACCCACTGTTGGTACTTGACTTATTGATATATGTTGGCATACCCACTGTTGGTATTGTGATGTGATACTTGTTGGCGTACCCCGTTGTGGTACTTGTGATATTAAACTTGATCGATTTACATATGCATTGCACGCATTCTCTCATATTCATGCATGGCTGATACCCGGTGATGATTCGGTATCGTTGATTGAGTGAAACTGATATTTGATTAACTCTTTTACTTGAGTGATTGTAAAAAGGTCGATGTCCGAAGATCCATTCCGGAATCGTTGATTATATGAAACTGATATTTTGATTAACTCTTTTACTTGAGTGATTGTTGTTACGCACTATTTTGAACGGGTTCAAGATAGTTTGCAACTTTCCGGTTCTTCTAACTGGTTTAAAAATGGTTAGAATCGCCACCTTATTTTTAAGGAAAAACAAGAAACCTATATGTATTTATGTATCTACTCCATTTTTAGTCCACAAAACCTATGAGATTCTAAATAATGGTTTTATTTACCCTGAGGGGAAGGTATTAAGCATCCCTCAGAGCCCGTCCGAAAACAGTCCTTAAACTTAGTTTAACTAACACTCCTTAAACTTAGTTTACCTAAACACTAGAGGAGGATTATCTATCTATTTATCATTATTATTAAATATTTTCAAAATGTTGTGATTTCATTAAAAGCTGCACTAGTTGATTATATGCTAAGTATATACGATATATAAAAATGTAGTTATACCAAGTATCAATTATTTATAAAGAATGTATATTAAAAAAAAGAATATACAAAAGAGTATAAAGAGAATGTACCTCGTAAGTATAAAAGTGTATCTGTTGGTATAAAGAGTGTACATCCGTTAGTGTAAAGAATGTATACAACTATATAAAGTATGTATAAAAAAATGTAAGAGTATGTAAAATAAATATATCAAGGATATAAAGAATGTGTGTCTATGTATATTAAAAGAATGTATGTATATTAAACATATAAAGAACATATTTCAAGTATAAAAGAGTGTATATCAAACATAAAATGTATAAAGAATTGCATAACTAGGTATATTAGTGCATAAAGAATGTAAAAATAATTTACGAATATTCATTGGTGTAAAGATTTTATATAACGAAATTATTCAGAAAAGTGTAGTTTATTTGACTTGTTTCTACCGTTTAATTAAAAAGAGTGTTCGTTTAATGAATATCCTATCAAAACAATAAGGAACAAAAGGAAAGAAAAAAGTTTTGGTAAAAAATAAGTATAAGGAATTATGTATAAAAAATGAGTGAAAAGATATAATGTAAAGAATAAAAGATTTGTAAATGGACGGCCTAGTATTTACCTAGCATAAAAAATGTGGATTTAATTTAACTAAAACATGTATTGGTGTATACGAAAGGATATAAAATGTACATTGTATTAAAAGTGTATAAAGAATATAAAATAAAGGATGGACTAGTATTCTTGCCTAAACGCCAAAAGTGTGAATTTAATTAACAAAGTACTTATACCAAGTCAATTTAATCTATTTATGAAAGTATTAACGGCTTAAATCTTGCCTAGGGCGAATTACAAATTTTAAGTTAAACAAATACGGCGACAAGTAAATACATATATCAGCCGGTCATTCCAAAAATAAAGTTTCCACTATATTACGATTTTATGTTTTGTACATTTATAAAGAACGCGGAAAGTAAATACAAACAGTGTTCGAGTTTCTTCCGAGTATCGTCTTCGAGATGTATTTTCCCGTACCTATATAAGCACTTGGTAAAATGTTAGTAAGAGAATAAATAACTATCTAATGAATTAAAGAAATGATAAATAAACTAAAAATAAAAACCCGTCTTTTGTACATAGGAGGCCTTGGAAATCGACAAAAATTTCTTCATCGGTCATTTGGGTTTAGTATTCGCCCGAATGAGTTTAAATAAATGATAAAAATGGTAAAAGTGTCAACGATAGTCCTGTTGGCCGCCGGAGTATTATTTTTCGGGCACACAACCAACATTTATTTAGTAATAAAAAAAACAGTCTAAGAATATTGCGTATCAATTTAATAAAGACGTCGCTAAAGGCAAAATGGTCAAACAATCCAATACTCAGCAGTAACGGAGTAATAATAGTGATAGTAGTAGCGAAAAGGTACAAACTATCATGGTCAACAGTGATGAAGCTGAACAAAGCAACAACTACACCTCATAACAAATACAATGTCAAAAATAAACAAGAGCAGAAATACCTCCACAAAGGGGTTTCCATGGAATCACTGTACTGTAGATCGTAAGCAATGACCGGAGATTTATAGGAATAAACCATTATCAACAACCTACTAGATCTGTTTTTTTTTTTTTTAAATCCAGAATAAGAGAAAAAAAAAACATCATGAAGGAGCAAGAAGATAGGAACGAGAGGGAAAATCAGTTTCAAGGGAGAATTTCTGGTGGGGTCTAGCCGGTTTTAATGGTTTTCCGACCGACATTGGTTCTAGCAGCATCAAGGTGGTGAAAAGAGCGTTGGGGTGTTAGTGACCAGTGGAGAATGCTAGTGGTGTGGTTGCTTGCTGCTCCGGTTCAACGGAGCAGCGACAAAGACAAAGGGGGGGGGGGGGGGGGGGATGTTTTGGTGTCGTTTGGTTCGTGGGTTCTGCGGTTCACTAGAGCTCCGTCGTTGCTCATCGGAGAAGAAGCAGTAAGGATGATGGTCGGCGGCTAAGAGAGAAGTGGAGGAAAGGAGGAGAAGTGTTTAAGGTTCTGTTAGAAGAGAGAGGGAGACGAAATAGGGGTGTGGTGGCTGTGCGGGTTCGTGGTGGTTGCTGAGCTCGGGCAGTTGAGGTGCGGTTGGTGGCTTAAAATGGGAGAAGGGATAAGAGATGATTAAGTTTAGAAGAAGGAAGGCAGATCTTGAAAATGTTTTCGGTCTTTGAATGCAAAAGCCTCTTCCTTTTCTATATACTACATTTTAGCCCCTTCTATTGTTCAAAAAATAAATTTTTGTACCCCTTTGTCCCCTTGATGCTACTTTTAATCTCTAGGTTATTATTCAATGGGGTTTTCACCCTTTTAACCAATGTGTAAAAATGTATCAACCAATGTATGAAGAACTCAACCCATCATCCCAAATGTCAACTTTTTAAAAGCTGACGAGACCTTGACTTAATTAAATTTTTGCTCTGCGTTTAAAAATTAATTGCTTCGGTTTTCTCTGCACTGACGGACTATACTAAAATATAGTTAATTAATACATGTATAAATAATAATTTAAGTATAAAATATAAATATTAATGTATAAGATATAAAAATGTACTGCTATAAAATAAAGAGATAATTATTAATTACACAAAATGGCAGTATTACGCTGTACATGTGCAAAAATAATGATTCTTAAAAATGACAATAAATTGATAAAATTCCTAAAATAAGGATGGTCATCAATAAATTATCGAAAAATGCAAAAATGTGTAAAAATGTTATTGCGTGCTCTTTAACAAATCAGGACCATCTGAAACGTTAATTTTAAGCACGTCGAGCCAAAATTAGGTGTCAATAATTGTGAGAAAGCTGATGTCCGAGGTTAAATTCCAAAATCGTTGATTGTGTAAAACTGATATTTGACAGACTTTTTTACTTGAGTGACTGTGAGATGGCCGATTTCCGATGAGCTATTACGGCATCGTTGTTGTATGGCCGATTATGATTTTATCCCGGAATCGTAGTGCATGGACCTCGCGGGTCCCCCAGGGTGGTGCCGGTGAGGCCTATCCTGTGAGCAATTAGTCACGGTCCCGTCTGTCTGTTGGGCAAAGATCCGGGATGGGTGGCACTTAGACTTCGCAAGTCACACTGGGTTGTGCTATCGAGTCGTGATATTTTCGTTCGGAGTATATATGTACACCTCATTTGCAAGGCATTACATTTCATTCATTCCATCATTGCACTACATTGCATTATGACTTGATTGAGATGTTTGGTGATTGGATTGTGATGATTGGATCGGATCGGATCGAATATACTCAGACTTGCCATATTCGAGTTTTAGATGCTTACATAGGTGATAACGGATACTCAGTTGTGATTATATTGTCTCATGCTTGGTTGGTTTAATTGCTTATCTGCTTTATTATCTGAATTGTGTTAACTATGCTTAGTCGGCCGATGATGCCTACCAGTACAGTGGCTTGTACTGACCTGCACTTTCTGCATTCTTTTATGAATATAGAGTACCAGGCTGGATCTACTTCTCTGACCCTTGGTTGATCGACTCTTCAGCTTCCATTCGAGTTTTCCAGGGTGAGCATGGCGTCCGCTGACCTTGAAGACTCTCTTATTTTTCATGTCTTACTTTATTTCAGAGACATAGACATTATGTATTAGTACTTCTAGATTGTACTATTCTCCCTAGATGCGCTTGTATTATTCAGACTAGACCCCGAGGGTATTTACTGTCTTTCACATTTTTTACTACTATCTATCTATATATATCGTGAGACTTACGTATTTATTGATTTCCGCTACTTAACTTTCTTCAATTTATGTATTAGTTCATTGTTGGGATAAGGGTTCGCTTATCGAGGTGGGAAGGTAAGTGCCCGTACGGCCTACGAAAAATGGGTCGTGACAAGCTCATGTTCGTGACACGACTGTTGCATCTCCACCCCTTGAGTCCATCCCTATTGTGAGCGAGTTCGCAGAGGTATTCCTGTCGGATTTACCGGGTATGCCACACGATCGCGACATTGATTTCTCTATTCATTTGGATCCGGGCACTAGCCCTATTTCTATTCCGCCATATCGGATGGCACCTGCCAAGTTGAGGGAACTTAAGGAGCAGTTACAGGATTTATTGAGCAAGAGGTTCATTAGACTAAGTGTCTCCCCTTGGAGTGCTCCGGTGTTATTTGTGAAGAAGAAATATAGGACCATGAGAATGTGCATTGATTATCGCCAGCTGAACAAGGTTATTTCAGAACAAGTGCCCTATGCCTCGTATTGATGATCTGTTTGACCAGCTTCAGGGTGCTTCGATGTTTTCGAAGATTGATTTGCGTTCAGGCTACCACTAGTTGAAGATTAGGGCGCAGGATATTCCGAAGACAACCTTTCAGACGAGATATGGACACTATGAGTTTCTGGTGATGTCTTTTGGGCTTACCAATGCCCCGACTGTATTTATGACTTTGATGAATGGCATCTTTAGGCCATTCCTTGATTCCTTTATGATTGCATTTATTGATGATATCTTGGTGTATTCCAAGAGTAGAGAGGAGCATGAGAGCCATCTTCGTTCTGTTCTTGGGTTGTTGAAAAGCATAGCTTGTTTGCTAAATTTTCTAAGTGTGAGCTCTGGTTGGAGTCTGTGGCATTCTTGGGCCATGTTGTGTCTAAGGATGGGATTATGGTTAACCCACAGAAGATTGAGGCTGTAAGAGGTTGGGCGAGGCCCACTACTGTTACTGAGATTCGTAGTTTTATGGGTTTGACCAACTATTACCGTCGCTTCATGAAGGGTTTTGCAGCTATTGCTTCGTCTTTGACCAGATAGACTCAGAAGGATGTTCCTTTCCAGTGGTCAGATGATTGTGAGGAGAGCTTTCAAAAGCTCAAGCTTCTTTTGACTTCAGCCCCGATTTTGCGGTCTATTATGATGCCTCTCGTGTGGGTTTAGGTGCTGTGTTGATGCAGGAGGGTAAAGTGATAGCTTAAGCTTCCCGTCAGTTGAAGATTCATGATAATAATTACCCTACCCATGATTTGAACTTGTTGGCCGTGGTCTTTGCTTTGAATATTTGGAGGAATTATTTGTACGGTGTTCATTGTGAGGTTTGCATCGATCACCGTAGTCTTCAACATGTGTTTACCTAGAGAGATCTTAATTCCAGGTAGCGCCGATGGATGGAGCTCCTGAAGGACTATGACATCTCTATTCTGTACCATTCCAGGAAGACCGATGTGGTGGTTGATGCCTTGAGTCGCAAGGCAGTGAGTATAGGGAGTTTGTCTCGATTGATTGTTTTTTAGCGTCCGTTGGCCATGGAGTTTCAGACTCTGGCCAACAGTTTCGTTCGCCTTGATATTTTAGCCCCAAGCAGGATTTTGGCTTGTGTAGAGGCGAGGTCGTCTTTATTGGATCGGATCAGGACTCATCAGTTTGAGGATGCTCAGTTGAGCGAGATTCGAGATAGAGTTTTGAGGGGTGAGACCAAGGAGGTCGTGATTGATTTTGAGGGCATTTTTAGGATTAGAGGACGCGTGTGCCTTCCTCGTGCTGGTGATTTGATTCAGTTGATCTTGTCTGAGGCTCATAGCTCTCGTTATTTCATTCATTCGGGGGCGACTAAGATGTACCATGATTTGAGACAGCACTATTGGTGGCGTCGGATGAAGAGAGATATAGTTGATTTCATGGCTAAGTGTGGTAATTGTCAGCAGGTAAAGTATGAGCACCAACGACCCGATGGTGTGCTTCAGAGGATGCCCATTCCCGAGTGGAAGTAGGAGAGGATTACCATGGATTTTGTTGTGGGTCTTCCAAAGACCCTGGGCAAGTTTGACTCTATTTGGGTGATAGTTGGTCGGTTGACTAAGTCCGCTCACTTTGTTCTAGTTCAGGTTTCCTATACCGCGGAGAAATTAGCCAACTTATACATTCGGGATATTATGAGATTGCATGGGGTCCTTATTTCTATTGTATCTGATCGGGGTACTATCTTCACTTCCCGGTTCTGGAGGGCTTTTAATGAGGAGTTGGGTACCCCATTGGATCTTGGTACAACTTTTCATCCCCAAATCGATGGCCAATCCGAGAGGACTATCCAGGTGCTCGAGGACATATTGAGAGCGTGTGTTATTGATTTTGGTGGTCATTGGGATCAACAGTTACCATTGGTAGAGTTTGCATACAATAACAGTTATTATTCCAGTATTGGCATTGAGGAGATATAGATCTCCGGTTGGTTGGTTGATGGATTCGAGGCTCAACCTTGGAATACGAATCTGTTGAGAGAGTCCCTTGATAGAGTGATAGTTATTCAGGCCAATCTTTTGGCAGCTCAGAGTCGACAAAAGATGTATGCGGACCGGAAGGTCCGAGATTTAGAGTTTGCGGTTGGTGACCAGGTTCTATTGAAGGTTTCACCCATTAAGGGTTTTATGAGATTTGGTAAGAGGGGCAAGTTGAGCCCCAAGTATATTGGTCCATTCTAGATTGTTGACCATGTGGGTGATGTAGCTTACGAGTTGGCATTGCCGCCAGGCTTGGCGAGAGTTCATCCGGTTTTTCATATTTCGATGTTGAAGAAGTACCATGCCGACGGTACCTACATTGTTCATTGGGATTCTATATTACTTGATGAGAATTTGACTTATGAGGAGGAGCCTATTGCGATCTTGGATAGGAAGGTTAGAAAGTTGAGGTCGAAAGAGATTGCTTCTTTGAAGGTGCAATGGAAGAACCGCCCTGTTGAGGAGGCTACTTGGGAGATCGAGTCCGACATGCATAGCTGATATCCCCAGTTGTTCACTGATTCAGGTACTTTCTGCTCCTTTTCTCTTATTCACTCGAGGACAAGCGATAGTTCAATTGATATCTGATGTAACGACGTTTGGTCGTTATAGTCCTTTCAGTATTTTCACCCTTTTCGAGCATTGGTTAGCTAACTTCTGACCTAAGGGGACCGTTGGCACGCTTCTCGAGATGTCTAGACTTGATTCGGGCGACTTTTGTGAAATATGAGCTTTAAGCAAAAAAGAGTTGACCTAAAGTTGACTTTTAGGTAAACTGGCCTTTTTCAGAAATCTGTCGATTCTGAGAGGTTCGGATGGTCGTTTAGAATTTGTATGTATATCTAATTCGGCTCCCAATGCACTCGGATGCATTATGGGACTTGGGTTAGGAAATTGGAAATGAGGTATCGGTGGTTGACTCGGTCAACAAGACCTCCGTTGGAAAATCTAAGGACACGAGTGCGTTCATAGTATGTTTTTATGTGGGTCTGTGTATGTGGTTTGTGAGCAGATTAGCTCGGGAGTGGTTCGGGATTTCGGTTGAGACTTAGAAAAATATCGGGAATCTGGGGTCTGGTGTCTGCCTGTGTAGTCCCAGCGGCACCGCTATAGCAGTGGAATGACCGCCAGGGCGGCCTGTTGTATTTTGCCTAGACTGTCGGGGCGGTGCCTCCATGGCGGTCCCGATGCCTCCGTGGCGGTATCGGGCCTGTTATTTCATTAAGTGTGTATTAAGTAAGCCCTTTGACCTTGTGGGCCCTGGTTCCCCAAATCCTAGGGTCAGATTTGACCTAAATTGAATGATAGTACTATTAGTATCGTTCTTCACGATTTCTAATCTAGATTTCGAATATGCCTAGACTTCTTTGGTTTTGAGGCTCAGTGGAAGGGCAAGGCAAAAAAGTGATTGTTGGTGTTTACTGTTCGGCCATCTAGGTAGGTTATAGTTTACCATTAGTGATACTTTGTATAGCAAAGCATATATTTAGATTATATTGTTGGAAAAAGCATGTAAACCTTCGGGTATGAAGCCGGGTTAGATATTGTCTTAAGTTGGGCCCTGTTGCGTGATTGGGACTTGCCACCCCGTTGTATTATGACTTGATTGATCTATTGTGTTGGCTTGATGCCACGTGTTGTTAATAGATATCGGGAACTGTTGCTATATCCTGATTGTGATATGGTGTTACTTTACTTTGACCTTGACACGCGCATAGATTTCTGTATGACTTGTGTAATTGTTGATGATATTGTTGGCGTACCCATGTTGGTACTTGTGACATTGATATATTGTTGGCGTACCCATATTGGTACTTATGACATTGATATATTGTTGGCGTACCCATGTTGGTACTTGTGATATGAAGCTGATTCTTGATGTTGACACATGCATTTCACTTATTCTCATTCTTCATGACATACTGTTGAGACACTGTTGGTACTTGGTGAGACATTGTGATGAGCTTGGCTCGGCTTTTAAATGAGAGTGATGTGAGAGTTCGATATCTAATGTTAGTCCCGAAATCGTGGATTGAGTGAGTACATGGACTCCCCGGGTCCCCCAGGGTGGTGTCGGTGAAAACCCCCATGGGTAAAGATCTGGGTCTCGTCTGTCTGTTGGGCAAAGATCCGGGACGAGTGGCACTTAGACTTCGCGAGTCACCTTGGGTTGTGCTACCGAGAAGTCGACATTTCCGTCCAGAGTACATGTGTACAGAGCATTTGCATGGCATTGCATCGCATTCATACATTATTGCATTGCATTGCATTGCATTCACGGCTTACTTTGAGATGATTGATGTTGTTACTTGTGATGTTGGTTTCACATTGGATATATTGAGACTTGGCACATTTGGGATTAGATGCTCTACTTAGGTTGTGACGTGTACTTGGTTTGATTATGTTTGACTTATACTTGTTGGTTTATTTGCCTATCTTGCTTTATTTTCTGAATTATGTTAGCTATATTTAGTCGGCCTATGATACCTAGCAGTACTGTGGTTTTGTACTTATTTGCACTTGCTGCATTCTTTTATGAATGCAGAGTATCAGGTTGGGTCATCCTCCGTCTCTCGTGGCTGATAGTCGCTTCAGCATTAGCACCGAGTTTCCAGGGTGAGCACGAGACGTTCGCTGCTTTGAAGACTCTTCCTATTTATGTCTTACTATTTCCATTCTGAGACAGACAGATTTATGTATTATTATTCCAGACTTGTATATTTTCGTAGATGCTCTTGTATGACTTAGATCAGACCCTGGGGGTGTTCCTTATTCCGCACTATTTATATTATATATTATTGTGAGACTTACATAATTATTCTTTTCTGCTTGTTTGAAATATTATTCATATCTTTACTTATCATTGGGTTGAGGATTCGCTTACCGAGGTGGGAAAGGTAAGTGCCCGCACGACTCATGTCAAAATGGGTCGTGACATTTAGTTAAACCAATCCCACAAACCATGTTTAAAACCCCTAATTGCTAATATGATTTATCTTTTCCATATTTGCACCATCAAATATGGCGAAAATTTTGTAGCATTCGAAAATATTGCTGGAAAATCTTTTGGCTGGAAAAAATATTTTTTTACCATGGAAATCATAGAGAATACACAATCAACAACAACAGAAGATTCAATCATCTAGATGGTACAACAACAATCAAAGATTGCATGAAAACAGAACATCAGTTGATGAGCAAAAGTTTTTCTAGAGATTAATTGACAATACCAAAACAGATTCTTCTTCGTTCTTGCAGTATGTTTGCTATTTCGAGACCAAATATCTTTTTTGTAGTTTTTGTGCAAAACAAACAATGTAAATAAATGCCTACAATGTGTTTGATAAAATGTCTCAAATGGGTTATTTGAGAATTTTAAGTAAAAATGGATATTTAAAATAGTGAGAAGTTAAGATACTTAAAGCACAATTAGCAAATCGAATAAAGGTTACAACTTGTTTCGCACATAGTTTATTTGCTTGTTAACCTTATGAAAATAATGAAGTTCACTAATTTTTAGGATGTGATACTAACAGAGCCTTTGGTTAGGACTATGTTGATTAGTGAACTTCATTGTTGGAGCGGAAGTCTTTCAATGACTTTTCTTTATTCATTTGATACTTCAATAGCTAAGGGAACTATGATATATAA
The DNA here is from genome assembly GCF_019175385.1 of Lycium barbarum. Lineage (NCBI taxonomy): Eukaryota > Viridiplantae > Streptophyta > Magnoliopsida > Solanales > Solanaceae > Lycium > Lycium barbarum. The sequence continues at coordinate 116,091,379 of NC_083343.1, read as the reverse complement.
CGTTCTTGTGTTAGAAAGTCAATAGTTTAGAACTCCATTCAGTATCTTATTTATACTTTTTGTAAAGTAGATTTATGGATATCACATCAACTGAGTCTCAAGGTGGATGTAATGTGCCAATAAAACTTGGGATGGAATTTGCTTCCGATGAGCACGCATATGACAGCCATAATGAATACGCAACTTTAGTTGGCTTTAGTATTAGAAAATAATATGCTAATAAAAAATAGAGTTCATGGGTATGTGACTTCATCAAAATTTACATGTTATAGCGAAGGTTATAGAAGCACGGACAAATGAGATTCGACGGTTCAAAAGCATAGAAAGGAAACTAGGACAGGGTGCTTAGCTCATATTACTATTAATCGTCAATCGAATGGAATGTTCGCATCGCTTCATTTGAAGAGAAACACAACCATCCTCTTGTTGATTCTTCTTTAGCTCATCTGTTACCATCTCAAAGAAATATAAAAATTGCTCAAGCATATGAACTTGACTTATTAGATGATTCAGGAATATGTCCCAAAGCTTCATTTGACTATGCTGCTCCTCAAGCTGGAGGACAATCTTTTCTAGGTTACACAAAGAGAGATCACAAAAATTATCTCAGGGATAAAAGATAAGAATATTTGAAACATGGAGTGGCTCGTAGCTTGGTGAATTATTTTGAGAAAAGAACACCTGAAGATCTGGCTTTTCGATTTTCTTTAGATTTAGATGATAATAGTTTGATAACTAATGTATTCTGGGCTGATGCAAAGATGATAAGAGATTTTAAGATATATGGAGAGGACATAACATATAGGACAAATAAAAAGTATCGACCCTCGGCATTGTTTGTTGGTTTGAATAATCATCGGGAAATGGTTATATTTGGTGCAACTCTCCTATATGAAGAATCAACTGAAGCGTTTGAATGGATTTTTAATGCATTCTTTAGTATTATGTCTGCAGATAAACCAAAAACATTCATGACAGATCAAGATCCCGCAATAGCTTCTGCTGTCTCATCAGTAATGCCAGATACATATGACCTATGTGTATGGCACTTGAAAAAAAATGCTTTTAAACATCTTAATCATATCTTTAGAGCTAATTCATCATTTCCGAGGGATTTTAGTAAACTGCTTTACAATTATGAGTATGAGGATGATTTTTTAAGTGCGTGGCAGGATATGCTTGAGAAATATGAACTTGAAGATAATAGTTGGTTGAAAACTATGTTTGCTATAAGGGAGAAATAGTCGATGACATATGGAAGAAATACATTTTCAGCAGGTATGCGAAGCACACAATTAAGTGAGAGTTTTAATGGATCTTTAAGGGGATATTTGAAATCTGATTTGGATATTGTTCAATTTTTTAAGCATTTTCAAAGATCAGTTGATGATAAGCGCACCAATGAGAATAAGTCAAATTATGATATGACTCAAAGAGTACCTATTTTAAAGGTTAAACTTTCTTTATTGATTCATTCTAGGGACGTATACACCCCAACTATATTTGACATGTTCCAAAATGAATGGGAAAGGTCATTACTTGTTTTCATAAAGGACTTTCATGATGAAGGAGAATTGTGCACATACAATGTTAGAACTTATGGAATGTTAAGGAGCATGCAATAATTGTCAAGCGATCGGTAACTCAAGTTTCTTGCAGCTGTAAAATGTTTGAGTTTATGGGTATACTATGCAGACATGCTTTAAAGATCCTTGATATACTGAATGTAAAGGATATGATTCCTGCTCATTATATACTAAAGAGGTGGACAAAAGATGTTATAGACATGCATGAGATGGATGTCAATCTAGCAGAAAATGACTCTGATCCGAAAGTTGAAGTTCTTGCGAGGTATAGACTTTTATGCCAAACTTTTGTTCAAATTTCGAGTGAAGCTTCTGAATCCAGAGAAGGGCATGAATTGGCTGCAAAATGTGTGAACGAGATAATTGCAAAGTTAAATGATGTAAAGAAGAGAAATCAATCACATGAAGAGCCGACTCCAAGCAATAATATCCAAAATAAACCGAGTGAGACATTATTTGTTGATAATACAAATGTCACGAAGGTGACTAGGTTAAAAAGGAAGAAACTGATTCGTCGCTCTAATACTCGGCCAAAGATTTTTGTGGAAAAGGCCCAGAGAAAAAATAAGACTTCATTGCCAAAACTTCCTCTTAGCCAAACAGAACAGCAGTTAGATAACTTTCCATCTCTTCAAGTTCCAGATCCACCATTATCAGATGCATCAATGACTATGGTATCAAATGACATCTAAATTTTTCCTTGTTTATGGAGTACAACGTGAAAAATTATATTTGTCCTTTAAATAATAGGGAGTGGCAGAAGGAAGCTTTTCTTCATGGTGCCCTTTACAATTATCTCAATGATCATCCCACGGAAGTCTAACTCAACTCTTAAGAGTTAGTGACCAAAGTTTATGTCTCATCTTTTTTTTTTTAATAAGTAATGCTACTCATCTCGATATATGTCTTTTTTAACTAATTGCAGGATGTTTCATTTCATGATTTAAACAAGTATTCTCAACATTAATTATGACAACTTCAAAAAGGCGGAGATTCCATGGTGATGGTGACTTCTGCAACCATCGTCTTCATCTCAAAACCATGGTATATATTACTGAAGCCTTACGCCTCTGTTTTTCGTTTCTCTGGTTAAAATTTATAGGTGTCAAATTAAAGAAAAGGAAGTTGATCCAAATATCTAATGAACTGGTTTATAGCAGTTACAGTGGTACTATATTTGATACTTCATTAGCGATTCAATGGAATGGTTTCTGTGAATCATTTTTTTTTCTTCCCATAGTACTAATTTTTGTGGTTCTCAAAACCATCATTGGATTGTTGTTAGTACTGCTGATTTCCTTGGCGTGATCAGTGGTCCAGGGGCAAATGCTTGATATTCAGCGCTTTTGTGTTTCCTTGTAAAGTATATGTTCAGGCAGTTTATCTATAATTGGTAATGTCGTTTTCCGTATAGCATTTATAAGAAATGATAGTATTGGAAGCTTCGGGCAATTAACTGTTTAAAAATGTGAAATGTCCCATAGCTAACTGGCTTAAGTATATTGCCCTAAATTGATACAAGTTCATGGCCAGGTTTTGCCGTGCGTTTGGATTCAGAGTTTGTTCAGTTCATTTCTGCTTTGGAGTTATCGATTTTCTTTATGTTATAGGGGATGTTAGTAAATTAGCATATTTAGAAACCAATAACCGTTAAGCCAAACTGTTAAGCGGAAATATCCAATTGAACCGCCCGATAAGCACCCTTAGCTGCCTATGCTTCTAATTTAACACATATGACAGATTATCATGTTTATTTGCGATCTGTCAAGTGTCCTATGATTAGGATTAAATGTTTTGTCGAGAAACTCGTGTATCGTTTGGTATTATTTTTAAAACATCTATCTTTGAAATAAATGAAGAAATGGACCAAAATGTCGATCTTTAACACAGTTGGATCATTCAAGTTTGGCAGTGGTCAGACAATTCATCATTATACAAGAGACATTTGGAGAATTGAACCTGTTGAATTGCCTTAAAGTTAGCTAGTTAAAGGGTGAAGCTAATTTTGTGAGGTTCTCACATACTGTTATCTGCAAATCTTGCCAATTCTTGTTACTCAAATGTAATTCTGGTCTAAGAGAAGATTTGAATATTGTTGTCAATATAATATAACTGATTCCATGCGAAAGTAATGCATCTCGCTTTTAACTGTTCCAGTTTTACCATTTCCAGTTTGGGCAAGTTTAACATTGCACTTCCTTGTGAAAAAGAATGTCAGCTGGTTAAAATATGTGGAAGTGTCTAATGGTGGACATAAAGGTCAAAATATCTACTCCATAAAAAAACGTTGAAAAAAAAAATCTCCATCACAACTTCTAAGAAAAAATTCCAATGAAAGGACATTTTCATTTTTTAACTTTTTCATTTCTACCTAACAAAAATTTACTAGTAAGAAAAACAAATATGGAACTATTTCTGCAAAAAGAATTATAGAGACATAGAGGTATTGACTTATTTTCTCTTCATGCGCACACACACTTAGCACTTAGTTTTTCGAACTGCAGTTTGAGGAATTAAAGACCACTCTTTATATAATAAGAGTTACCGGAACTATGAAAAATTCAGGTTCTAAAATCATGAAAATGAGTTTAATCTTTGTTTTTTGATTTGAAGCAGCAAGATATAGAGATGGTAAATAAATCCGGCAATATTTTCAGATGCCGCAAGATTTTCGCCATATTTGATGGTGCAACTATGAAAAAGATAAATCAGATTAGCAATTAGGGGGTTTAACCTTGGTTTGTGGGTTTGGTTTAACTAAATAAATTCTAGCCATTAGATTAAGAAAGGGACAGATGTCACCAACTGGAGGGATCCAATACAGGAGACGAGCCTCATTCAATAATGCTGTAAGCAAACAAATTAAACGTGGTTCACACATTATTAGAGCAAATAATGTTGTCTATAAATTGAAGAGGTTAGGAAGAAGGATAAATCATCAAAACAAATCAAGTCCCTAAAGATGAAGACCTGCATACTACTCTTTGTTTCCCTTGCAATATTCCTTCCATTGTCAGCCTTTGCAACTTGCAACACTGATACTCCGAACCAGCTACCGAGAGTTAATGTACTTGATACCAATGGTAATCCCCTCAACAAAAGCAGTAGGTACTTCATAACTCCAGTCTACAAAACTATAGACCGTGGAGGCGTACGCCTCTCTAATATCAGGGATATTGTACACTTGGTGTTACACATCAGTAGTGCTATGTATATCTCACCTTCTTACAGACGATGGTATCGGGGTTTATTTTAAACCTGTGAATCCCGAAGATCAACATATTATGGAGTCATCTCCGCTAAACATCCAGTTCTATCTTGAGTTTTGTCGTAACCTAACCGTGTGGAAGGTCCACAACTATGGTAAAATCATGCCACGCTACACCATAAGCACAGGTGCAAAGGTGAGAGATCTTCTCGATCAGAGCAGTTGGTTCCAAATTTCTGCTCAAGGTGAGAGGCAGTAAGCTCTTTTTCTTTGCTGGCGGTATTGGCAGAAACCTTGGCGTCGTCCGCCAGGGTGAATATTATCGTTTGGTTCTCTCAGACGAACCATTTATCGAGGAAGCATTTCTCTTTGAGTTCAAACTGGATGATACAAATGGAAAGGCCGAAGCGTGATCGTCATGTCATGCATCTGCTAGCTAGATCCCTAATAAAATTATGACAATAATGTAATATTGCAGCGCCTTAGTCCCAGTGTAAAAGTTATAGTAATAATTAATGCAATGCAGGCCGCTGTGCCAATCCATACTTTTATCTTTGACGTCGCTATTCTTCTTTTTGATTTCTTAACTGCTTAATTTCCGGAAACCTATTCTTCCCAATTTATAGACAGCGGCGGAGCTAGTCTTCGGTCGTGGGTTCGGTCGAATTCGGTAGCTTTGGTCCGAATCATATATTTGTATTAAACTTTTGATCAAATATGTACAAATTATTAATTTAGAAGTCAATAACTTTAAAAAATTAGGACCCCGAATCGACAAACTTCATATCCTGGCTCCGCCTATATTTATAATACAACACTCTTTCTTTGTTTTAGTCACTCCAAAAAAAAAAAAAAGACACGTTTCTATATTTAGTAACAATTCAATTTTAAATTTACCTTCTCACCATTAATAAAATAATTTCTAGCCACACAAATTTTTATGATTTGTTTTACACCACAAATTTCAAAAGTCTATCCAGTCAAACGCATTCATATAAAATGGGACGGAGAGAAAAAAGTATAAAATAAAAAATAGAGACATGTATGACAATGTTTTTACCGCTACGACCAGATAACATATAGCAAAGTAAAATTGTACACCTTATCTGAATTTGAAATGAGCATTTACTTACACCATAAACGAACAGAACATAGAGCAAATGAAAGAAAATATTAATTTACCACAACATAAAACATCTCTTGGTCTCAAATCTCAATAAACCATCAGATTAAAAAAGAAATAGGATAGAATGCAAATCATAAAAGGAAGTATACGTTAAGAGTGCAAAATGTAAAAAAAATAAAAATCGGGTATAAAAGTTATGCTCTTTGATGTTTCCTGACCATGTTAAATAGGTATAAGACATGAGTTGGTTGGTTAAATTGGTTTGGATTGGGTTGAGTTAAATGGAGTTAATGAATTAAATAAATTTATTATTAAAAAATATAATTTTATGTGACGCGACGGCATGTCAACTAGGAGAGAAGGTGGGCTTTGTGTGTTTAGTATTATATTCTGAGAAAAATAGTGATGGTTCTAAAAGAAACAAAAGAGATATCTATAGACAATTCTCAATATATGGGTGACCTTTTAGGGAATTTAATCGAATTTTCTGACACAAATGCTCAATATCATTTGATTGAATAGCTTACCAAGCTCCTTGCTGTTTGAAGAAATCCTCCACTTCAATTGGTATTTTTTGAGTTAATTCCCTAAAAGGTTATTTATCTTTTGACAATTGCCTCCTAATATCACTTTTGTTTCTTTTAGGACCAGAATATCACCCAGCTATCACTATTTTCCTAAAAAAATACTAAACATTACAAAACCCTTCTTCCTCACATTAATTTTTTTTAATAATAAATTTGTGGAATAATTTCAAAGACCTCCCTCCAAGTTTTTCTTGATAACACTTAGTTCCCTTGTGGTTTGAGATATTTACACCAACCTCCCTTACTTCGATTTTTGCAATCAAACTTGTTTAAATAATAAAAAATCTATATATTCCAAATTTTCCCTTTTATAACTTAATTATGGGAACAAGATTTCATAACAGTTCTCTCCCCTAAAATTGTTAGGTATTATATTAATAGTTAGGCTAAAAATTTAAACTATCTTATAGCTAAATAAGAAATCCTAAATTCTAGTATTAATGTAATATTTTTTTTCCCGGTAGTGTTAATGTAATATCACTATGACAAATCCTAAATTCTAGTGTTACTATAATATTTTTTGTTGTTCTTATAATCATTTTATTGATAACAATATTTAGGCTAAAATGAGCACATCTTGCTTTTACTATTTAGAGGTTGAGATGAATAATCCATTTTTTAAATTCTTATAGTTGTATAACTGCGATAAGTTTTAAAATAATTATTTGGGTAGAAGGAGCATAATTACTGTTATACCCCGTATTTTGTATATTCGGATATTTCAAGATAATCGCGATAAGTCAAGGGCAATACTATATTTTGATCTTGGTTAACACACAAGTTGTTCATGAAAATATTGATGTGGTAATATTGAGGAAGGCTAAGGGAAAATTTGAAAATTAGAAAAAAATAGTTTTCATGAATTACAAAATTTGTCATGAAATAAAATGGGCTTGGAATAAAAAGAAAAGAAAAAAATAGTGGGCTTGAACCAAGGGCCAAGTGTGGCCGGCCCCTTAATGGGCCAAGGCCCATGTGGGGGTTTAGTATATGAAATTAAAAGATGACTAAATTCATCTTCAACCCAAAAGAAAAATCAAGAAGCTTTGAGAAAAAAGGACCACCCCATTTTCGGCCAAGACAAGAAAAAAAAAGAAAAAAATTGAAGCCTTCCATCTTCGATCCAAAAATATTAACTCTCCTAGTACTCCTACTAATTCAAAGGTCCTCTTTAACGTGGTATAATTGTTGGGGCAAGAAAACCTCTCTTGGTTGCAAGTTCATCATTCTAGACAAGAAGAAAATCAAGGGAAAAAGGTAAGAATTAATCTTCTCTTATGTGTTATGGAAGGTTTGTATATGTTGTAGTATGTAGGGATGAATGAAAATCATGAAAATATGGAAGCTAGGTGGTGGCCGTGTGTATGGTGTCATGGCCGTGTATATGTGTGTGTGTAGGAATAATGATTTAATTATTTTATCTAGTGTGTTGGTTGTTGTTGTTGTGGATCCTATATTGATAATGCGAGTTTAATGATTCAAGTTGAAGTTGTAAGTGTGGGAGAGTCGTTTTAGAAGTTAATGTGATTTGAATGTAGTCTTCTTGTAATTATGAAAAATAATGTTGTTAGTGTGTGAATTGTTAGTGTGGTTTATGAATTTGGGAGGAAGGAATGCGTTGTGGTTATTTATGGTAAGTTGGAAGATTTTAGATTGTATTGTTGTGGTTAATTTGAACATAAGTGAAATGCCGTCGAATTGTGTAGAAATGGTTATTGATGTTAGAATGTGTTTTGAATTAATTGTTGAAGTTGAAAATATGGTTGTTGGTATTGTTGTTGATGATTGGCCGAGTTGAATTCTCGGGGTAGTGGTATTTACAGGGGAGATGCTGCCGAAATTTCTATAAATAAAGTGTTGGTTGAGGATTGAATTCCTAAGTACTCGTAGCTAACGTTTGGTATTTAATGACATTATTTTAGACCTTGGGGAGCCCGAGACTGGAGTTAGGATTGGCTTAGGAAGCGGACGAGGTATGTAAAGCCCAACCTTTCTTTCTTTTGGCATGGTCTTTATGAAACGAGCATTTGACGTATATATACATGATTCCACGAAAATCTCATTCTTAGAGCCGCTAGGATGGCCAATGTCTTTGACTTCCATAAGCTATTTCATATGGGTTGATATGTATTTATGATGTTCGAAGAATCCTAGTTGGTATGTTTCCGAATGTTGTTCGAAAGATAATTGATATGCCTAAGGTCTTTGATATATATTTTGATACGTACATATGGTTCTAAAGCCTCCGTTTGACTTGATCCATAGCGGTATTTGAAAGTTACCTAATATGATTGTTACTTGAATTTCCAAATGTGGCTTATGAAATGTTTTAGAAGGTTCTGTACTTCAAAAGCTTGTAACTTTCTCGCACTAAGTCCAATTGACCCGAAACTTGTTTCTGAGCCTTCAGGTGTCGGTAAGTATACGTGTCTATCGAGTCTTAACATTTATTCGCGTGCATATGGTTTCTCACTACTTTGCTCGTGCATATGGTTGTTAACTTTCTTATACAAACTCGGTTTTACTTGAGACGTGTTTGTGGATTATTAATGATTTCAAGAAAATTAGTTTTGGACTAAAGGAAACATAAAATCGATTTCCAAAACCACTCCGAAGGGGGTGCAAGATGTTATTACTTAGACTTTCAAAACCACTCCGAAGGGGGTGCGAGATTTTCGAGCCTGGGCTATTAGATGATTTCATGACGTGACTAAGTGAGCTATATAATATATGGCCTCAGCTTATGCCTGAGTGTGCTATGGCCTCAGCCTATGCCTGAGTGTGCTATGGCCTCAACTTATGTCTGAGTGTGCTATATAACACATGGCCTCAGTTATGTTATGGATCTTTCAAAGTGACACATGATAGTTTTGAACAAAAAAAAAAAAAAAAGGGAAGAAGTTCCCGTTTTGAAACTAAGTTGCTCCGAAGGGAGTCTTTTGATGATTTTCAAAGATTTTCATGCCTTTCCATATTTACATACATGCACGACATCATTGTTATTATTATTATGCCGGAAGCGGCATGCCCGAAGGGGCTATTATTATTATTATTATTATTATTATTATTACTATTATTATTATTATTATTATTACTATTACTATTATTATTATTATTATTATTATTATTATTATTATTGTTATTATTCTTATTGTTATTATTATCGTTATTATTATCGTTATCATTATCATTATTATCATTATCATTATGATTATCATTATTATTCTCATTATTATTGTGATTATTATTGTTATTATTATTGTTATTCTTATTGTTATTCTTATTGTTATTCTTATTGTTATTATTCTTATTCTTATTATTATTATTCTTATTCTTATTATTTTTATTATTCATATTATTATTATTATTATTATTATTATTATTATTATTATTATTATTATTATTATCATTATCATTATCATTATTATTATGCCGGAAGCGGCATGCCCGAAGGGGCTACCATCATTATTGTGCCGGACGCGGCATGCCCGAAGGGGCTATCATCATTATTATTAAGCCGGAAGCGGCTGCCCGAAGGGGCCATATATGCCGGAAGCGGTCGTCCGAAGGGACTATTGTGATATTATATTTATATGGTGTGTTCCAGAATTCGTGTGTGCTGTAATTATATTAAGTATGCTAGAATTTGTGTAAGGTACTATATGGCACAGATTAAAATGTTGTTCCAGGTTACTCCCGGGTTACTCCTAAACTTGTCCACTGTTATGCTTCTCCGTTGACTATGATTCAGTAATGCTTTACATATTCAGTACATATTCCGTACTGACCCCTTTCTTCGGGGGCTGCGTTTCATACCCGCAGGTTCAGGGACGCGGTTCGGAGATCCAACTACCTAGGGGGAGTCAGCACTGGGAGTCAGACAGCTCCACTTGCTTCGGAGACTGTTCCTGTTTTGGTATATCTTTTGTATATGTATATTGCAGGTCATACTCCTTAGACGTCTGCGAACAGCGTGGGTGTCATGATTACTGTTTGGCCTTGTCGGCCATTCTTTTGTTGTACAAAAGTGGTGCCAGCCTCTTTGGCTCGCCTCGTCCTATGCCATGTATATATGTATGTAAACATGCTTTGAGATGTTTTGAGTTACATGTCGACTTTGGTGTTTTATTTACAGCTTTCAGACTTAGTTGGAAAAAAAAAACCTATTGAACGCCATATTTAAGAACAAGTAGCATAAGTTGCGTCACCGGGCAGGGTAAGCTCGGTCACTTGTCATGGCCCTAGGTTGGGTCGTGACATTACATCTACGAAAAAGGGTTGGAAACTATATATACAGCATGATACTTTAAAAATAATCAATGAAATATGAAGCCCAAGCTTTTTTAATCAATTTCATATCACAGTTGTTGAATTTTATGTTTTAGCGTTTGAGATTAAAATTTTCAAGCACAACCAAAAAAATAAAAAATAAACCTGCACTTTACCTATAAAATTAGATAGTTAATTATAAATTAGGAAACATCTTACGATCAATGAGAAGCTATTATTATCAAAAGTTTAAACATTATAAATAAGGTTACAAAAGTGTATAATAGGAACATAAACTTATATTAGGAACACAAATAATTTTTAGTAGTTAAAATTAGTTTGGTCACAAAAGAATCAAAATAAGGGAGGCTAGTGTAAAGGGAATTAAGTGTTATAAAGACAAACTTGGAGGGAGGTCTTTGAAAGTATTTCATAAGTTTATTATTAAAAAATAAAATTTTAATGTGACATGACATGTCAATTAGGAGAGAAGGGGGTTTTGTAATGTTCAGTATTTTTTGAGGAAAAAATGGTGATAGTTGAGTGATATTCTAATTCTAACAGAAACAAAAGTGATATTAGAAGGCAATTGTCAAAACAAGGGTGACCTTTTAGGGAATTAGCTCATATTTTTTCACGAAAAGCAGACATGAAATACAAAGTTTGAGCCAAAGTCATTGGGTTCCGCCGAACCCGTAACCTGCCTCCACGACTGGGTAGCGCAGATACAAGTTTTTCATAGGGATGTTAAATGAGCAAGTTCAGTTGAATTTTGGCGAGTCACTAGGTTGCATGAGATAAGATGAGCCAGATCAAGATGGGCTAAATAATCTCCATCACTGCCCCAACCATTAAAAAAAAATATTATAACCAAAACCACATTAATGTTGTACGAATGGATCGGAGAGCGAGGGAAACGCCAATATTGCTATAAGAAACAAATTAAACGTGGTTCACATTCATGGAAAAATCATCTCTATAAATTGAGAGTTGGTAAGAAGGATAAATCCTCAAAACAAATCAAGCTAAGTCCCTAGCTAAAGATGAAAACCTGCATATTACAGTGAACGAATAATGATACTGAAGAAAGGACATGTATCACATGCATTGAGAGTTGATCTGGTGGTAAGCACCCTTCATGTTCAACCCGAACCGAAGATCGTGGATTCGAATCACCGGGGGAGAAGGAAGCTACTAGGGGAGGCATTAAAATAAAAATAAAAAGCACTGTAAGAGAATATTTTCCCTGTGTGTTTTCATTCATTCCATAGGTTAATATACATCATGTACATCACAATTGTAGGCTACAAATTAGGAACTAATTTGACTAATGGATTCTAACATATGCTATCCTAAAATAGAAGATTACAACATATATGGCACTAAATATGTACAGATTCTAACACACCCCCGCAGTCGGAGCGGGAGGTTTACGAACAGTTAGACTGTCCCGAAAATCATCAAAGAGTACGCGCGGAAGACCTTTGGTGATGATGTCGGCAATCTGATAACGGGACGGAACATGTAGGACACAAACCTCTCCACGTCTAACCTTCTCACGAACAAAGTGAATGTCCATTTCAATATGCTTGGTACGTTGGTGTTGTACCAGGTTTCCAGACAAATAAATAGCACTCACATTGTCACAATAGACCAAAGTTGCTTTACGAATAGGACAATTGAGTTCAAGCAACAGATTTCTAATCCAACAAGATTCAGAGACAACATTAGCAACCCCTCTGTACTCAGCTTCAGCACTAGATTTAGATAGAGTAGGTTGGCGCTTGGAAGACCAAGAAATCAAGTTATCCCCAAGATAGACACAATAACCCGATGTGGAACGTCGAGTGTCTGGACATCCTCCCCAATCAGCATCTGTATATGATAGTAGCGACTGTAGAGATGTTTTGTATAAATGTGTGCAAAAATCAATCGTACCTCGAATGTAACGCAAAATGCGTTTTAATGCTTCCATATGCTGGACTTTGGGATCATGCATAAATAAGAAAACCTGTTGGACGGCGTATGATATGTCTGGCCGAGTCAATGTCAAGTATTGCAAAGCACCTGCCAGACGACGATACTTCGTAGGATCCTCATACGGGGCACTGGAAGAAGCGTTGAGTTTGCCTTTGGTGTCAACTGGAGTGGGGCAAGGCTTACACTGTGACATGTCTGCCCTGTCAAGAATATCCTCTGCAGAAGAACTCTGAGACATAAACAGAGTATTTTTGTCTCGGGAGACAGCAATCCCCAAAAAATAGCTCAACGGACCCAAGTCTTTCATTGCAAATTCCGTAGCTAACTTGGACATAATACCCAGTCTGAGAGAGTCTGAAGATGCATTTAGAATAATATCATCCACATATAACAAAATATAAGCAGTATCCTTTCCACGACAATAAGTGAAGGGAGAGTTGTCAGATGTACTATGCGAGAAACCAATGGTTGCCACATATACAGCAAAACACTAATACCAAGCCCGTGGTGCCTGTTTCAAACCATAAAGAGACTTACGCAAGAGACAGACATGATCAGGACGAGCCAGATCCCGGAATCCCAGAGGCTGATACATATAGACGGTCTCATTCAAATTGCCATGTTAGAAAGCATTCTTTACATCAAGTTGGTGAATGGGCCAAGAGTGACATAAGGCAATAGTTAGAACCACACAGATAGTTGCCGGCTTGACCACCGGATTGAAAGTCTCGTCACAATCAACACCTTCCAGTTGAGACCTGCCATCACCTACAAGACGGGCTTTATGCCTCTCAAAAGAACCATCAGATTTATTTTTATGCCGAAAAATCCATAACGACCGAATAATATTAGCATGTGGAGGACGAGGGACCAACTCACAAGTCTTACTATCAATAAGAGCATTATATTCATCTTGCATAGAATTTTTCCAATTCGGGTCATTAAGAGCACCAACGAGATTTCGGGGAATAGGGGAGATGGAATTAGTGGTGGCACTTAAGGCTTGATTATGGTATTTCAAGTTCGGCTTTAAAATCCCATGTTGACTACGTGTAGTCATGTGATGAACGGGTGGAGGGCTGGCAAGGAGGGAGCTGCTGCCGTGGTGAGGCAGCGTTGGAGAAGGAGGGGCTGGCAGTTGGGGGACTGCCGGTTGGGCAGTGGCAGGAGGCGGAAGAACCTGGCGGGCAGCTGGCGCAGTGGGGGTGCACTGTTGGGCAGTCGACGATGACGAAGAAGGGGTGGGCGAGTTCGGGTGGTGGTTTGCAGGAGAGGGAGGGGGCTGCATTGGTGGAGCAGTGGCCTGGTCATGCAACAAATGGATTCTCAATGGGGAATTATCATCACCCAAAAACTCATATGAGGTAGGAGATGGAGTATTTATTTGTGAAAATGGGAAGGAACTTTCATCAAACCACACATGCCAGGCTATGATTATTTTTCAGCTTGATAAATCATAGAATTTGTACCCCCGATGATTGGAAGGATATCCTAGGAAAACATACGGAGTGGAGCTAGATTGCAGTTTATGAATTTGTGTAGAGGGAAAAAGAGGAAAGCATAGACAGCCGAAAATTCGGAGATGAGAGTATGATGGATTCTTTTGATAAAGAATGTGAGTGGGTGTCTTATATGCTAAGAGTTTAGAAGGGAGAATATTGTGTAGGTACGTCGCCATGGCCAAGGCGTGATGCCAATAGGAGGGGGGCATAGATGCATGGGAAAAGAGTGTGCGAAGAATATTATTGATGGATTTAATTTTCCGTTCCGCCTTACCATTTTGGGGGGAAGTGTGGGGACAAGAAAAGCAGAAAAACATCCCATTTTGTTCACAGAATTTATGAAAAGGACCATTATCAAATTCACGCCCGTTGTCACATTGAAAAGTTTTGATTTCTTTTTCAAACTGAGTGCGAATGAAAGTCCGGAAAGACAAGAAACAGTTATAAACTTGGGACTTTGTTTTGATGGGAAAAGTCCAAAGAAAATTAGTGTAATTATCAAGAAATAAAACATAATATATGTGACCAGAAGAGCTAAGAACAGGTGAAGTTCATAAATGACTGTGAACAATGTCAAAGGGCATAGTAGTAGTTGAAAGAGAGTCATAAAAAGGCAATTTAATTAATTTCCCCAGAGGGAAAGAATGACAAACATTGTTTCGAGCCTTATTACATTCAATCAAATTACTACTACGTAAAGAACTAAGAATAACATCCCCTGGGTGACCTAAATGGTAGTGCCAAATATGAGGAGAGATGACACTAAAAGCAGATGGTGCGGAAGACGAGATGGCTCGATAATGTTTGAAGAATGGATAAAGATCACCCGAACTCTCACATCTCATGAGTTTGCTCCCCATCCGTAAATCCTTCACAGAAAATCCAAAAGGATCAAATTCAACAGAAACCATATTATCGATAGTAAATTTACGAACGGAAATAAGGTTTTTGATGAGTTTAGGTGCATGTAAAAAAAATTCCGGTTTAGGGAGGGATTTACTCGAAGAGAAGTATGACCATAACCACGAATCGGAATCATGTTACCATTACCAACAACAATGCTATTATTTTTGCTCAATTGATAGTAAGATGAGAGAGTACCTTGGGAGTTGGTCATGTGAGATGTGGCTCTGGTGTCCATGTACCAATTGTTGTCTTCGGGCGGATTTAACGACATTGTATGCATAGCTTGATCAATATCTGTGGGCACATACCCACCATGTGAAGACGAGGTTGCTGAGTAGAATGACTGAGGAGGACGAGCACCGAGAATACCTTGCTAGGACTGGGCTGGCCGTGACTGTTGCTGCCACCCGCGAGGCTGCTGCCAGCCAATGGTGGGGTAGGGGCACGGTGGGGTGGCCCACGACTGAGGTCCCCATGCAGCCCGGGGGGGGGGGGGGGGGGGGGGGGAGGGGTAAAACCATGACTGGGCAGCAGCCCCTTGGTTCAGCGATGCTGCTGGCAGATTGCCCTGGGCGGTGTGTCGGCTACCCCCGCCGCTGCTCTGCCCGTTTCCTGCTCCACCGCGGTTGTTGTTGCGGTTTCCGCCGCCGCGACCGCGGTTGTTCTTCCTTCCGCGATTGTGAGAATTTCTTCGATTATTAGAACCATTCTCAGAATTGTTGGACTGCTCATTACTAGAAAAATTATGAGGATTAACATTGTGGGAAACGAGAGCAGCATTCTACCCGGAGTCGTGGATGGCGTCCTCGCCATGGCTGTCTTCCTCAAGTTCGAGCATCGACCGAACAACGTCAAAAAATGGGAGAGGAGTACGGTGCTGTACCGTCGTTCGAAAGGTTTTATATTCCTCCGATAATCCCCGCAGAAGACGAAGCACAAGTCGTTCGTCGGAAACTTTGTGGCCGACGTTTGCGAGATTGTCTGCAAGAACTTTTAACCTGGTGCAGTATGCTTTCACATTCGGAAAATCCACCAATTTGGTGTTGGTGAATTTTGCATCAAGAGCAAGAGCCCTAGCCGATTTGTTGTCCTGAAAGAGATGAACAAGACGATTCCATGCCTCGGCTACAGTGTCCTCTTGATGAATGATCGTGTTGAGAAGATCATTCGAGATTGTACCATATATCCATTGACGAACAATGTCATCTAGCCGTTCCCATAGAGCCTTCGTAGCAAGTTTCTCAACTGCCATTGACGGAGGTGGCACGGTGGGGGAGGCAGGAGGTAGTATGTGGTCGATCACCAAGTTTGCTCGGCAATGGAGCTTGAAGAGGGTAGCCCAGTTGTTGTATTGGCTTCCTTCATAGTCAAAAACAATAGGAATGCATGATTTGATATTGGTGACTGTAGTCATAAGGTGCAACTTGGAGGTGTCAGCCATGGAGAAAGAGAGGAGGAAGAGCCGAAGAGAAAGAAGACAAGAAAATTGTCGGCGGCTAGGGTTTTGGTTGCTAGGGTTTTAGGAGAGACCTAGTCTGATACCATGTAAGAGAATATTTTCCCTGTCTGTTTTCATTCATTCCATAGGTTAATATACATCATGTACATCACAATTGTAGGCTACAAATTAGGAACTAATTTGACTAATGGATTCTAACATATGCTATCCTAAAATAGAAGATTACAACATATATGGCACTAAATATGTACAGATTCTAACAAGCACGTAAAAATAATTGATAGAATTAATAAAACGTGTCTTGTGTCATTTTCTATATTTCCCTCTGTTATTTTGTTGGACTTACCAAGACACAAGGAGGAGTAAATTGTCGTATCAATTGTTTGTGATAAGAAACATAGTGATAGTTTGTGTATTTACAAAACGTAGCAACAGTTTGTCTCAAAGTGTAGCAATGTAGCGAATACATAGTATCTGCGCGCAAGCCAAATTCATTGTATCCGCCAGTAAGAGAAATACTTTCGAGCGCATACAAATATCTCTGCCTAATTGAAATCACGCAGATACAAGATCAACTTACATACATTTCAACACATTTTATAGTCATCACGCCAAAACGTCACACATACAACTAATATGCATATAATATACATACAACATACACTTTACATACCTACACCTAGGGGTGGCAAACGGGTGGGTCGAGTCGGATATGGGCCGGGTCGAAAATGGGTTAACTAAAAACGGATCAGTTACCCGACCCACCCATATTTAATACGGATAAAAAATGGGTTACCCGACGGATAATATGAATATCCATATTATCCAAAGCTACTTCAAAGATGTTGGCTTCATGTAGCTAATATGGAGAAGATTAAACTACCTTCTTGTCCACAAATACAATCCCTAGCACATAGTTGCGCCTCAACATTTGCGTGAAGACTAGAACTTAAACTTTCGAATGACATGACCTCCAAGAATTTTTTTTTCCAGAAAATACCCATCTAAGTCCCACCATTCCTCCCCTTCGAAACTTCTAAAAAAAAAAAAATCTTCAAAAAACATTTTTTTTAAAATTGTTTTTTTGAGGGTGGTGGGGGGAGGGGGTAGTGTAGAAAACCAAAAAAATATTAGAAACTTAAAAAAAAAAAATGAGGGGGTTGGATGTGAGGGGCCGGGGGGGGGGGTGAGTTGGGTGGTGGTGGTGGGGGGAAGGAGGTATATACAAAACTAAAATAAAAACTTTTTAAAAAAATTAATTTTTTTGTTTTGGAGGGGTGGTGGGATCGGGGGTGGGGTTGTCGCAAGGCGTGGGAGGTGTAAAATACAAAAAAAAAATGTGTTCAAAACTTTTTGAAAAAAAAAAAGTTGAAACTTTAAAAAATTGGAGGGGGTTGGGGGGTGAGTTGGGTGGTGGTGGGGGTGTGAGTGGTGTGGTTGGGGGTGGGGTGGTTGGTGAAATGTCAAATGTGGGACTTGTTTTTCCTAATTTAATTAGAGAAGTCATTTTCCTCATTTTTAACGAACTTATTTTTCTAAAGAAAATATTTTCCAAATTTTTAAACAAACAAACATGAAGAAAATTGGCATACCGAACTCACCTTATATATTGTGAGTTTTACTCATATTTTAAGTGGATAATATGGGTTGACTCATATTAGATACATTTTAAATGGGTTAGTATCCAACCCATTTTAAATGGATTGAGTAGGGGGATAACCATATTTTTTTACTCATTTTGCCACCCCTACACCATACACTGGTGTGTCACTCTATTTTAGTGTATCACACTTGTATATTAAAATTCTACTACAACCAGGTACCTGTGGAAGTGTCTCTGACTTAAAAAGTTTTACAATGCAGAAATTTCATCATGACATTTTTTTTTATTTTTAAAAAGCAATGTTACAGAATGCAGCATAAAACAAGGAAGAAACCCATTGGTTCTTCTACTGCTTACAACAATTATCAGTTTTTAGGAAGAAATTTCTTCACAATGTTACATCAACAGGCAATCGATTTCATTTTGTACAACAGTTGAAGAAGACAGAAGCATCTGATACTGTCCTTTTCTCACTATATACTTCTTCGAGCACATTTTCGACTACGAATTAACTAAAGCAAATAATTCAAGTTAGCTATACATGCCTACGTACGTATATAGATTTGTAATTAATGAGTATTAGCGTTCATAACACATAAGGGACTGCCAACATATATCTTATGTGACATTGCCCATGTTAAAAGAGCTTCAAATTCCCAATCTGGAAATCAAGCAATTGGTCCAAAATAGCCTAATCGATCACTTGCTTTCCTAACATAAAAGATCATTTCTTTCATTAGCGTTCCTTAATATACTTTAATCAACCACCTCAAGAAAAATATAACTCAATAATTGTTACAGATCGAAATTATTAACGTCAGTCAACAAAGAAATATCAACAGAGTAGGGATAAGTGGTAACACACTTTCACAAAATTATATATCTTGTCCAAAAGACATTTTAATTAAACTTTGAATCACCTTCGAAATAAATATCAACAGACTGTCATATTCCTACTTATTATCCCGGATGGCTTCTCTTTTAGGTGTTATTTCTTGTGATCTCTTTTGGTGGTTTTTCTGTTACATTTCACATTGTGTATTAAGAATAGATATCTAAAGCTTCGCAATTGATGTGTTTGGTTACATGTGCACTAGTTTAACTCTAAATATATAGCCAAAGCTTCATTTTCTGAATGAAAATTTGTGCTTCATTTGTATATATGACTAAAAAGAATCTCAACTTTTTTGGCTCTGCTACAGAGCATATTTTTTCTTTGAAAATGGTTAAGCTGTTCTTTTTTTGGTAATAAAACTAAGTCAAGTGGTTTGATACTATGTTTTTGGAGGATAAAGAATGGGAAAAGTTGGGTGGTTCTGGGTTGAGTTCTATTAGGCTTTAACAGCTGAGCAAAAGTTTGACTAAAAGTGCACCAATTTTGTATAGTTGGAATTAAGACTATTAATGACTTAATGTTCTAAGTTAAAAAAACCTAGACAATTGTTTTCAAAGTCAAAGTCCAAACGTGTATGTATAAGTAGTTTTTCTCCTCTAGCTTCTAAGAAGTTCAAGCCAATTTGGTTTGATTTGAATAACTTAGAACACGGTAAGCAAAATGAATGAATTGTAATTCAGAACCCATAAATGAATTGTGATTCAGAACCTATAAATTAAAAATCCTGACTCCACCTCTATTTTATTCGCTACCTTTATTGGATGCCAATGGATTCTTTATCTGATGGTTCATTGAGATTAATTTGAGACCAATAGATGTTTTAAGTTCAAGTGGTACATTAATTGTAGTATGTCCTTTCATTTACTCTATGTTGTGTCTGTTTATCGTGTAAGTAAATGTTTACTCATTTCATTTCAAATTAGGGTGTTCCATTTTACTTTGCGGAAATTAAACGGCTAAGAAATCAAAAAGAAGAATAGCGACATCAAATTAAGATAAAGTATGCATTGGCACTTAGGCCCGCATTACATAATATTAAGTTTTGCATTGGGACTAAGGCCCTTCATTATTACATAAACATATTTGTATTAGAGGTCTAGCAGAGGCATATATGACGATCACACATCGGCCTTTCCAATTCTATCATCCAGTTTGAATAGAAAGTCCTTTGGTTCCTCTGTGAGAACCAAACGCATATTTCCAATTCCATCAACAATTATGCCAATATTTTGGCAAGGTAAATATGGACAGAACACTAGCTTATACGAGCTACGTCCTAGAGGCTTAATTTGGAACCAACTGCTCACATCATTGCTATCTCCCAACTTTGCACCTGTGCTTATAGTATGAGTAAAGTCTGGGATTATAGCAAGGTTGTCGACCTTCCACACGGTTAGGTTAGAACACACAGCAAAAGGATTATCAGAATAGAAATGGATGTTTACCGGAGTAGACTCCGAAATCTTTTGATGTTTGGGATTCATAGGTGTAATATAAACCCCGATACCATTGTCCGTAGGATATTTTGATTGCACTACTGATGTGGGACAAGTAGGGTTTGCGATATTAGCGAGGCGTATGCCTCCACCCACCATCGTATAGTGGGTGGGAAGCAGGAAGTACCTACGGGCTTTGTCGAGGGGTTTACCATCTCTATCGAGTACATTTCTCAAAAGCTGGTTGTTTGGAGAATCAGTGTTGCAAGTTGCAAAGGCTGACAATGGAAGGAATATTGCAAGGGAAACAAAGAGTAGTATGGTCTTCATCTTTAGGGACTAGATTTGTTTTGATGATTTATCCTTCTTCCTAACCTCTTCAATTTATAGACAACATCGTTTGCTCTTTTTTTTTTTTTTGTGTGTGTGTGTGTGTGTTAAAGACTGTTTGCTGTAATAATGTGTGAACCACGTTTAATTTGTTTATAGCATTATTGGCGTTTCCTTGCTCTCCATGATGCGTTTTTGGTTATAATATAGTATAAGGTATAATTAAATTTCAGCGATTGGGATTCACATGAACGGACCTCGATTATTTCATTGAATACCTCGGGTAACTCTCCCCATCAAGGCTAGGATGGATGGGAAGAAATCACCTCGTATTGTTTGTTTCCGCCGCGATTTGAACCCGAGGCCTCACCGTTCTCTGCTAATTTCATTAATTACTAGACCACATACTTGGATGCCGATTTTGGTTATATATACTCTCCCTCCGTCCCAAAATAAGTGTTGCTTTAGCAAATTTGTTACAAAGTAAGTGTCGCTTTAGGAATTCAAGACAAAAAATCGTAATAATTGTTTCCAACTATGCCCTTATATTAAAGAACTATGTACTTGTTCGTAATGGTGCTCAGTTATCAAGAAACATCTAATAAATAGGGGTAACCTAGTAAGTTATGTCTGTAGTTATTGTTTTTCTTAATGAGAGTGAAATGAGCTTTAGCGGCACTTATTTTGAAATGGAAGAAGTAATACATAAGGAATATTCCTGTTGCTACACCTTGTAAATTTTTGCGTCGTCGTAAGCAAACTAACGTGAGTCCAGAAAGGCTATGATACCCCTATAAGGTTAAGGAAGACTTTTAATAAGTGTTAGACAAGTATTTAAAGGTTTCGGGATCAAGTGAATCGAAAAAATTAGGTTCGTTGAAAATTTGAAAAAACTTGGCAGAATTTTGGACAGGATTTTTGGTCCAACTTCAAAGAGGCATATCGCCTAAAATAGGAGGAGTTACGGAATTTGTAACCTATGTAAATTGAAGTTCAACGAGTCTTCTTTCCAATGCAACTGACAGATGACATTTATGTGAAGTACGGGATGAAGTACGGCCCGTACAAAAATGTACGTCCCGTACATTTTGGGCGTACTTTGCCTAAATTTTCAAAAAGTTAAAATTTTTACCTCCAAACTACGGGATGAACAGTATCACGTACTTTGAAGTACGGCATGAACAGTAACCCGTACCTTGCTCGAAATTTCCAGAAATTTGAGTAGGTGGAATTTTTTTTCCTAAGCTTATAAATAGCCATTTCCGCGACCTAGGCTTCATTTTTTTCACCCAAAATAAATCCCTGAAGTCTCTCTAAGCTCCCTCTAACATCCATAACCACCCCAAATCAAATCAAGAAAGGATCTAACTCCTAAATCCTCAACTAGTTCATGAAAATGTGTATGTTCTTGTTTCTACATGGAGTTGTGGTGAACTTGGCCTTGAAACAAGTTGTGTGAGTTGAAGTTCTTCAAATACAAGGTATGTTCTTCATCTTATTGCTTATGTTGAGTTGATTTGGAGGTTTAGTAAGTCTTAAAGTCAAGAGAATGGTGATAGAGAAGTCATGATGTATTAAGTTGAAGTTGATGATTATGGGTTGATTTTTAAAGAGAGTTGTGGATTGATTTAAGTTTAATTTAAATATAATCTCTTGGCTATGGTATTGTTGATGTTGTTGTTGTGTTTGGGCGTAGTCTTGAGATTTGGAGCAAGTAAGTAGTATAGGGGAAATGCTGCCCGAATTTTGTTAGCTCGTTTATTAGTCTAGTTTGACCTTATAAGTGTTTCAATGACTTACCCGAAGTGTGAATCATCTTGAATGTAGATTTACGAGCTCGGGAGGATAAGTGTTGAGTAGTTAAGGAGACGACGAGGTATGTTAAGGCTAACCCTTTTCTTTCAAAAGGCATGATTCCCTTATTGTGAACCCATACATGATATCTATGATGTCCTATTTCTTAAAATTCCTAGAAACTCATAATTCTCAAGGTTCCTATAGTACTGCTGATAAAACTTCCCTATGATGATGATGATTCCATTTCTAAAGATACCAAAGCTTATAGTTCTTGATGTTCTCATGATATTATTAAGCTTGTTCCATGATTATTGATTTTATTCATTGTCGTTGATCTCATCTTATAATAATTATTCTCTCAAGGTGAGATATAGTGATGATGATGATTCCATAATAGAAATCGGAGGTTTACCGACCTTATGTCACTCCGATAGAGTAGTAGCGTTTTATTTGGGCTCTCATGCTTGCTTTATATATATGTATGTATTTTGTCACACCGAGCGGCGCTATAGTCAGCCGGGTACGGTACGTAAATGTGCACACCACTGCAGTGGGTACATTATGATGTTACCTTGGACGTGGGATGCCCCGGACGCGGGATGATATGATACATGGATCAAGCTGCACGTTCCGCATCAATATATATATATATATATATATATATATATATATATATATGTATGTATGTATGAAAAATGTTTTTTTTTTTAAAGCTAAGGATGCATGACATCTGCCTCAAGAGGCAATCAGATGTACATGTTATTTCTCCTATCTCATACTTCTTTCATACTTTTATTATGTTGTTATTCATGCCCTACGTACTCAATACATTATTCGTACTGATGTCCTTTTCTTGTGGACGCTGCATTCATGCCTGCAGATAGGCAGGGAGACGGAGCAGATCTATAGGTGCTTCATTAGCGATTTTTCAGGAGCGCTTCATTTGCTTCGGAGCTTCAGTATAATGGTATTATTCTTTTGTGTACATATTTGGGCACTGCAGGATCCTGTCCCGTCTTTATGATTTCATGCACTCTATGTAGAGGCTCGTAGACAGATGTATATAGTTAGATGTTCTATAACCTCATCGGTTCATATTTTTGTGTATTATTTTTTACAGCCTCGTCGGCTTG
Organism: Lycium barbarum; assembly: GCF_019175385.1. NCBI lineage: Eukaryota > Viridiplantae > Streptophyta > Magnoliopsida > Solanales > Solanaceae > Lycium > Lycium barbarum. Next base: position 116,067,562 of record NC_083343.1, on the reverse strand, counting down.
TGCATATGGGCATAGTTGAGGATGATTATATAGATGTGCATTCATCTTTTGGGACTCATGCCCTTGCAAACTATGATAATTATGGGTTATCTTTGTGGTCCACTTAGATATGATTATGAGATGTGTGAGAAGAGCTGCTTGGGAGGTTAGCTCCGAGTACCCGTCATGGCCCTCCGGTGGGGTCGTGACACCTGTTTAAGAGTATAAAGTCTTTTTCAACTAGACTGTAGTTTTTTATCGCAGTGCTAAAAATTATGCGAAATGAAAAAGAAGCTATTCATAAAATATGATAGCAGTATGGAGACACTACTAGAAATATAGGTTTTCCCGTCTACATTCAGTGGGAAATTTATATTACGTACAAAATATAATTTTCCCACCTCATTTTCATGGAACCGGCTCACTAGGAAAATACATGATGGGAAACAGGTTTTCATAGAATGTTGAAATATTCCGTGTAAAAACATTACTATTTAGATTTTTTCAACAGACATTTAGTTGGAAAAGTCACTAAACATTTTGCAATGGAAAAATAGTAAGTAATTTTTTTTTAGTAGTGAGAGCTAATATTTAGAAACAATTTCTGGTTTTTGTTCGTCGAGCTTACTTATGCATTCACCGTCAAGTACATAAGAATAAGATATTTAACTTAATTATGTCTAAGTTAACCACAAAAAGAAAAGAAAAAAAGGGTAAAGTTAAGAAAGGTTAGCCACTACTAACATGGTATCTCAACTAAAATGAATAAAAATGAAATTCGAACTAAACTAACGAGCAAAGCCGATGAGTATCCCCGTCATGTTCATTTTTTAATTAGCGTTGGTAGTTCGAAAATTAAACGTGTCTTTTGTTGACGAGGATAAAAACGTGATCAATGTCTTCAGATAACGTTTAAAAATAATTAATTTTTTTGTATGATAAGATTCAAGCTTTTGCATGAAAAATGAATTTCGTAAAAAGAAACCCGAGCAAGATTTGTAAAACTTTTCCTTCAAACTAAGAAGTTAATTTGAATTAGATTAGGGAACAAATAATGGAGATTCTAATCGAAAACGTCCTTTATGTAGTTTTTAATCTTAGTTTCATGAAGATTTAATACCTAAACACCCTCCCCCACCCCAAACCCCCGATAGAAACTAAGCTTCCACCAGAACAAATAAGGGACCAGGTACCTTATCTGTTCCCTGAAATTAAAACAGAAAGTAAATAAGATACGATGTTTACGTGGAAAAATCCTTGCTCAAGGGATTAAAAACCACGACCTACCCTAGTAGGATTTTCAACTTCACTAACTAAGCAACGTCTTTTAGATTACAAGCCTTTTGCAACCAAGGAATTAGCCTATTAATCCCTCCTCTTATAATACCTCTATTGCAAGCACTTACTTGACTAACTCTAGCCAAGAACCAAATTAATTCCACTACCTCTAGCTGAACTTCAACTCACCATAACTAACTATAGTTACGTGTCAACACGAAAAGCTTAATAAACCAAACACCTAGAAAAACCCTTTTAAAAAGAAATGTAGGTTTACAATATTTAGACCAAAAGATAAAGACTAAAATAACCTAGGACTTAAGACATCTTCAGTATTGGGATCTGGTCCTTGGAGTTATTTAGTCTTGATCTTGAGAGCTCTAAGAAGGCAGTGGCGGCTACTCTTTTCAACAATGAGAATAATATATTTTGAGTTGCTAGGTCAAACAAATGCCAACATGTTGTTTATATAGGGGGCGATGTGACATAGATAAAGACATTGCATGGTCCGTCTATCCTGTTGTGGCTCTGTAAGTGGGAACAGTGCCGCAGCTTTACAGCTGTCACAGTCATACAGTACCCAGGGGACCTGGTCCCTGATTCATATGTCAGTCATCAAAACTCATAACTTATCAATTTCCCCCTTTTTGATGATGACAAACTCGTAAGTGAAGTTCTCTTGGAAAACTAGATTCCCCCCTGCAGATTTGGCCCCAACAACATGTAGCATAGAATATTTTTATGTTCATTCAGAGAACCAGGTGCCTTTTGCACAAACTGACATTAACACATCCTCCCCCTTTTGGCATCATTGAAAAGATATAAGGATATGCACAAGCAATAAGAATTTCAGAAACATTGACCCAGGCTGCTTGGGCAACGCAGCATGAGTACTAACACGAACATCAAAGCACCAATAGAAGCAAGGTATACGAAATCAGAGAATGTTCCAAGCATACGAAAGATTTAGTATAAAAACATAGTAATCAATGCAATATGAACATACCAGAACAAACGTCAGAATGCCAATATCAAGGAGAGGGAAAAAATGTGAGGGTACAGAGGATCAAGGTTGGATAGGGTTGGAAGAACTGGCAGGGTTGAAAGCTCTGAACATCATGTCTAATCTAGAATCCGCAGCCTTGTGATTAGCTAAGATTTGCTCCTGAAGCTCGGCAATTTTCTTCATGAGACCGGAGTTAACCTCTCGCAACGTTGCCACCTCTGGTGCTGTATCACCACTGGGACCAGGTACCTCAAGCTTGAGGCTAGTGATTTCCGCCTTCAATAGTGTGTTCTCGACCTGTAACCTCTCGACATCAACCAAAAGTTTTTCATTTACTTCAATCAGACCGGATATAGTGGATGTGGTCCCTGCTCCTCCTTTCTTTGGAACACATTCACACTCTTTTATAGTGGACATGGAGAACATTTACTTCTTGGTCCCTTTGGAGGTTTTTCCAAGAGACGCATTGAAATGACCAAACTCTTTGTTGAGAAGAAAACCATAGGGCAGACCATGCTTACCGTCTTTGATATCCACAACCTTGATAATATGCTGCAGCATAATGCCAGGCAAGTTGATCGAATGGCCACCATCCAGAATTTCCATAAGGACCAAGTCCGTCCGGGAAGCAATACATTGTTTCTCAGTGTGATGGAACATGACCTTGTTCACAAATTCAAAGAGCAATTAATACTGAGACGTCATTTGTTTCTTACAGACTGTATCAGTGGTCACATGCTCACCCCTTTTAACAATGTGAACTTGAAGTCGGCAGTAGCCTTGTCTCCCTCCGCCAGTCGACTTACTCCAACAATTGGAACACCAAGAATTATCCCTAACTGTTCTTCATTTAGTGTGAACTCCACCTGACCAACTTGGCAAACTAATGAGTAGTCATCAGCGTACTGAAAATTTATAAAAAAATCGGCTACCTCCTTCTCCTAAGGCACTGCAAGACCTTCCATTAGGTGCTCCCATTGTTGAGATTTGAGAACTTCCATCAAATCCTCTAATGTTGTGTGGCCAATGATTTCTGGATCAATTACCCTTCCCAAAAACACCTTCTGGCCTCGTAGATTATGTTGTCGTTACTTTTCCAGTGCATGCGTACTTTCCATGGAGGAACCAGGCCCTTCGATATGGACTTTCCTCCTTTTCAAAGAGCCTGTCTCTTTACTAGAACCGCTTTTTCTTTTCTTAGGGGACTTTGACACCATCCTCTCCACTGCCACTGCTTTGTCCCTTTCGCCTTTTGAGTTTCCTCCTCCTCTTCTTCTCCATCAGACACAGCAATTACTTTTTCGTCTTCATCCCTCAACTTATCCAGATTTTCAAAATGAACTCACCTTCTCCTTTGACTAGTTGTCTTGGCTTTGTTAACTAGTAAGGCAGAGTCTAATCTTGCCTTAGACTTCTGCCTTATAGTGGGAGACCTATTTCTTTGCTTAGAAGAAGGCTTCCTATCAGCAAAATATTTTCGTCTACTTTCCCCCTTTCTCATCTGCTTAGCATTCCCAACCTTTGTCGATATACAGACTACAATATAATCTCATCATCAGAATTTAGTTCATCCCCTTCAGAGTTAACCCTTTCAGAGTGGTTAGAGGAACCAAATTTCTCTTCTGAAGAGGCTTTTCACTCAGGAGTGGTTTCCTTCTACGGAACTACAATTATAGACACTTGTTGAGAGGCAGATGCTATTGCGAAAGGACCAGGTCCCATGTTCACTATAGTATGGCCTAAACTGCTATGTCCCCCCTGAGTTGAAGCACCCACTTCCTCAGTGCCCAAACCCCCACTGTTTCCAAGTTCAGTGGAGATATTGTCTACATTATTCTTTGTTGCACTCCCCGTTACCACACTCGTATCAAAAACCCCAGAAACATCCACATTTGTAAAAGAAGTTGGATTATCTGGATTTGAAGGAACTTCCCTTAAGTCTCCCTTTTCAATTGTAGTCTTTTTTTTTCATTCATTGACTTGTTACCACCATGTCGTCGTCCTTTGCAGTAGCATTGATAGATGTCTCAAGATTGGAAGAGGTCAGCATAGTAGGAGTGCTTTCTTCCGAATCGGGTTTCTCAAAGGATAGGGAAGTAGGCACAAACTTCTTTGGGATTTGGTTTTTACGAGTTCTAGAAAAACAGCAGGTTTTGGAGAAGATGTTATAGGGTTTGGTTATTTGGGAAGAAAAACTGGGGGAGATGATGAACTCATTTGTGGGTTACGTAAATGACACTATTTGGGAGAGGAAGGGTTGATTTCTGAGACACCAGAAGGTAGAACTTCATTGTTGGACATGGTAAAGAGTAGATGGGGATGATGAAGACTGAGTGTTGAGAATAAAGTGAGAGAGAGAATGAAAATTTTATGGTTGGGTTTTAAATGAGAGTGAAGGAACAGGTTCCTATTTGCAAACAATCCATTTCAATTAAGTCGGGTCGGTTCTGAAAAGGTGTGATAATTCTACGTTGGATTGTGTAAGGAAATGGGGACAAGTAATGACATGGCATTTTGACAGTTTAATACTAGCATATAAGTATTGAAAGGACTACTAACCTGATTTAAGGGGAACAGGTCCTTTAACTATATTGATTTGATAAAGCTTAGGCAAACACTCCTGAAATATGCAAAGGCTTCAGTGCTTTGGCTGTCCTGAGAGTGCCATGTGAGTATACCTGTAACAGTATAAGAATGAGTTAGATGTCTCCAAAAAACACTTAGAGCATTGTACGTTCTCTCTTGACATAGCCAATCATTGAAGGATAACTAATGGACCTTGATCAAGCCCAACTCCAAACGATTTCTTTCAAAATGTTCTCTGCTCAGTGCCTTGGTGAAAATATCTGCAATTTGATCTTCTGGATTGCAGAACTTCATGTAGATCAACCCCTTTTCCACATTATCTCTTAGAAAATGATGCCTCACATCAATGTGCTTGGTTCTCTTATGGTGCACCGGATATTTTTCCATATTCAGGGTGCTTGTATTGTCACCTATCAAAGGCACACATGTAGTAAAGACACCAAAGTCCTCAAGTTATTGTTTGATCCACAGCAATTGAGCACAATAAGAGGCAGCAGCCATATACTTAGCCTCAGATGTAGAGGAAGCCATAGAATTTTGTTTCCTTGTACCCCATGAGATCAAGCATGACCCAGAAAATGTGCCATCCCAGAGGTGTTTTTTCTGTCCACCAGGTAACCAGTATAATCAGCATCAGCATAACCAATCAATTCAAAATTATCTCCAGAGGGATAGAGGAGGACCAAGTCCTGGGAACCTTTAAGATACCACAAAATTCCTTTTGCAGCTTTCAAGTGAGACTCTTTAGGACTTGATTGGAACCTGACACACAACCCTACACTGAACACAATGTTAGGCCGGCTAGCATTTAGGTACAGCAGTGACCCAATGATACCTCTATACATGGTTTCATTCACCGAGGAACCGGGTTCATCCATATCCAGCTTAGTAGCAGTTCCTATAGGGGTATCAATAGGCTTTGCATTTTCCATTTCAAACCTTTTAAGCAGATCCTTAATGTACTTGTGTTGACTGCTTGACTTGTAAACCCAGGAATAAATTTAGCTCACCCATCATGCTCATTTCAAATTCACTCCTCATGAGCTCAGCAAATTCTTCACATAAGGAATCAAGAGTAGCACAAAAAATGATGTTATCAACATATACTTGCACGATCAGCATATTCTTCCCTCTCTTCTTTAGGAACAGAGTTTTGTCAATTATTCTTCTTGTAAACCCATTTTTCAAAAGAAATTTTGACAATCTTTCATACCATGCTCGAGGAGCCTTCTTTAAATCATAGAGAGCTTTGTCAAGTTTGAAGACATGCTCAGGATGATCATAACTTTCAAAGCTAGGAGGTTGCTTGACAAAGACTTCTTCTTTCAAATATCCATTGAGAAATGCACTTTTGACATCCATTTGGAACAATTTAAAATCCATATGGGATGCAAAAGCAATCAGAATCCTGATTGCCTCCATCCTTGCCACTGGTGCAAACGTCTCATCATAGTTAATACCCTCTTCTTGATTATACCTTTGAACTACTAGTCTTGCCTTGTTTTTTTGGTAGCGTTTCCAAACTCATCAAGTTTGTTACGAAACACCCACCTAGTCCCAATCACTGTTCTGTCTGTTGGTCTAGGAACCAGGTGCCACACCTTGTTCCTTTTAAATTGATGAAGCTCTTCTTGCATAGCACTAATCCAGTCAGCATCTTTTAATGCCTCTTTGATGTTTTTGGGCTCGATTTGGGAAATGAACGCGGAGTAGGCAAACATGTTTCTTGCCTTAGATCTGGTTTGGATGCCAGAGTTCAAAGGAGTGATTACATTCTCAAGAGGGTGAGATTTTTTGTGTTTCCAGTTGGATACTCGAATCTCGCTATTTGAGGGACCAGGTGCCTCCACATTGGAACCGTCATTTACATCTAGAGATGCATGATCTCCACTTCTCTGATCAGGACTGGGAGTGCTTGACACGGCATCAACAACTCTATTTTCAGCCTCAAGTGGAGTGATAGAGGGACCGGTACCTTTGCATCATCTGGACAATCTATTGCATCTTCTTCATTGCATACTTCAACTTGATTCATCATTTCAGCCTTTCCATTGGTGATTTCCAGGACCTCATTTGGAATTGAAAGGTCTCTATCATCTGCCTCATCCCTTTGTATCCTTTTGCTCCCCAACTCATCTATTTCATCAAAGATCACATGCACACTTTCTTTCACAATTTGAGTTCTCTTGTTGAAACTTTATATGCCTTGCTGTGGGAAGAATATCCAAGAAAGATTCCCTCATCACTCCTAGCATCAAACTTTCCCAAGGCTTCCTTGCTATTGTTGAGAATAAAACATTTGCATCCAAAGTTCTTAAGGTAAGTTAGCTTGGGTTTCTTTCCATTTAGCAACTCATAGGGAGTCAAAGATCTAATCATGCAGCTGTTGATCAAGTAGCAAATTGTGTTGACAGCCTCAGCCCAGAAGCTTTTGGCCACATCACTAGCAATCAGCATCGTTCTTGCCATGTCTTCAAGAGTCCTATTTTTCCTTTCCACAACACCTTTTTGCTGAGGTGTTCTGGGAGCAGAGAAGTTGTAACCAATCCCATTTTCAGCACAGAATTCATTCAAATTTGCATTGTCAAATTCAGTGCCAAGATCAGATCTTATGCTTACAACTTCATAGCCGAACTTCACTTGAATCTGTTTCACGAAGGCCACAAACACAGTGAATATTTCGTCCTTGGTTCTTAGGAACAAGGTACAAGTGAATCTTGAAAAGTCATCAACAATTACAAAAAATCAACAATTACAAAAATGTACTTCTTTCCACCTCGACTTTGAATCCTCATAGGCCCACAGAGATCCATATGAAGAAGCTTCAGTGGCCTAAAGGTGCTTACTTCCTTCTTTGGTTTAAAAGAGGTTCTGACTTGCTTTCCTTTTATGCATGCATCACACACTTTGTGATCCTTGAACTTAACATTTGGTAGCCCACGAACTAGGTCCTTTGCCACAAGTTTGTTCAGCAAGGTAAAGCTTGCATGTCCCAATCTTTTGTGCTACAGTTCAGCATTATCATCCACAGCACTGAGACATGTCAAATCTCTATCATCAGATGAGCCAAAGTTTGCTGCATAGATGTTCTTGTATCTTTTTGCAGTTAGTACCACTTCTCCAGATTTGAGATTAGTGATAGTGCACACATGAGACAAGAACTCCACTTTGTTTCCTTTGTCACATATTTGTGACACACTCAGTAGACTGTAGCTTAAACCCTTCACGTAGTAAACATTTTCAATAGCGTGGGAGAATGTCTTGCCAATTTTGCCAATATCAAGAATATATCCTTTCTTCCCATTACCAAACGACACACTCCCATCTTTCAAGGCCTTGAGTGAGAGAAAATTTTCCATCCTTCTGGTCATGTGCTTTGAGCAGCCATTATCAACAAACCATTTTTGACTGCTTCCTCTCACTCTGGCTTGCAAACAACGTTACTAGTTAGTCTTAGGTACCCAAGCTAACTTGGGTCCCTTGTTATCATAGAATGGGTGAATAAGAGCTCTATTTGCCCGTGCAGGCAGAACATATTTCATTTTGTGGGGACCAGGTCCCGCCTTCTTGGATTTTTTATCAACATAAGCTCTATTTCTATACCTGGACTGAAATCTTGTTTTGCAGGAGTCCTTGTAATGACCAGTGTTGCCACAGTGGGTGCAAAGCCAATTATCCGCTACAGAAACATACTTGCTGTGAGGGTTGAATGGGGTCTTGGTTTTTTTATAATCAATCCCCTGTCTGCCATTATTACCCTTGCACATAATAGCCATTTTATCAGAGGAACAAGTCCAATTAAGAGACTTATCGAGTTCAGATTTCACGCGGCTTAGATCCTCTTGAAGTTGCCTATTTCTTTCTAGCTCACTAGAGAGGTTCATTTTAGCCCTTTTGAGTTCACTATCAAGCTCAAAATAAATCTTACTTCCCACTTGCTTTCCCTTAGAGGGATTTTCACCCATTTGTTAATCTGACTAAGCAACAGGGCATTATCCCTATTTAGCACTTCAACTTGTTCCTTTAAGTCCACAACGTTTACTACCACATCATCCCTTACTTGTTCTAATCCGTCCATCTCTTCGTTTAGAACGTTTTTCTCATTGATAAGGTTACAAGAGGTATTAATTAACATATTTGCAAGAGATATTAATTTCTTTTGAGAGTAAGTTTTCAGATTCTTTTGAACATCAAAGAAATTTACCTCTTCATTCTCATCGTTATCCTCATCTTCCAACTTGGCCATGAGCGCAAAGATGGACTTATAGTTTGCAGGTTCATATTCAATAGCCATCATGGAGGTATCCTTGTATCTTCATCATCAGATTCACTGGAGGAGTCTCCCCAAGTAACTAGAGCCTGCTTTACCAAGTTGTCATCCATATCTCTTCTGTTGAACTTCTTATCAGGGACCTGGTTCCTCGTAACTCCTTCGTCAGCATTTTTGTAGTAGTCTTGCTTATGGAGAGGACATTCCTTGATGTACTGACCAGGCTTCCCACATTTATGAAATAAGTCATTCTGTTTAAAGTTCGTGCTAGAGCTTCCCATCTTGGAGAATCCACTATTTTTACTAATCATCTTATGGAACCTTTTTGTAATGTAAGCCATATCAGACTCATCATCACTGAGTCACTTTTGGCCTCCTTCAGGACCAGGTTCTTCTCTTTCTTTGGCTCCCATCTCTCAATCTCTTTCTTTTTCTTTACCTCATAAGTTTTGAGATTTCCAATCAAGTCATCAATGGTCATTTTCTCCAGATCTTTGGCTTCTGTTATAGCATTAAATTTACTTTCCCAAGATCCTAGCAGAACACCAAGTATTTTTCAAACTCTCTTGTTGATTGGAATGACTTCGCCAAGAGGGTGAAGCTTGTATATCCCGAATCGAATCATCGTCCTTCATTCTAACTAGTTCATACTCAGTTGTGAGTATGTCCATTTTGGACTGCTTGACTTGAGGGGTTCCTTCATGAGCCGTCAGAAGGGCTTCTCATATTTCCTTGGCAGTTTCACAAGATGAAACACGATTGTATTCATCTGGTCCAATACCGCACATTAAAATCTTATTTGCCTTAAACCCCTTTTTAATGGCTTTTCTATTAGCTTCCGTATATTCTTTCCTGAGTTTTTCCTCTTTCTTCCAGACTCAGCATCAGTCTTTGTAGGAACAAAAGGACCATCAAGAATAATGTCCCAGAGCTTAGAATCTTCAGCCATCAAATAGTAGTGCATTCTAGTTTTCCACCATCCATAGTACTTTTCATTAAATCTTGGAGGCCGCGTGCCTGACTGTCCTTCCTCAAAGTTTGGTGGAGTAGCCATAATGAGAGATTCTTTCTAGGTGTTACCCTTTTAGAAAGAACCTGCTCTGATATCAATTGATAGAAACTAAACTTCCACCAGAACAAATAAGGGACTAGGTACCTTACCTGTTCCCTCAAGTTAAAACAGAAAGTAAACAAGATACGATGTTTACATGGAAAAATCCTTGCTCAAGGGATTAAAAACCACGACCTACCCTAGTAGAATTTCCAACTTCATTAACTGAGCAACATCTTTTAGATTACAAGCCTTTTGCAACCAAGGAATTAGCCTACTAATCCCTCCTCTTACAATACCTCTATTGCAAGCACTTACTTGACTAACTCTAGCCAAGAACCAAACTAATTCAACTACCTCTAGTTGAACTTGAACTTACCATAACTAACTATAGTTACGTGTCAACACGAAAAGCTTAATAAAGCAAAAACCTACAAAAACGTTTCTGAAAAGAAGTGTAGGTTTACAATGTTTAGACCAAAATATAAAGACTAAAATAACCTAGGACTTAAGACATCTTTCGTATTGGTATCTGGTCCTTGGAGTTATTTAGTCTTGATCTTGAGAGCTCTGAGAAGGCAGTGGCAGCTACTCTTTTCAACAATGAGATTAATATATTTTGAGTTACTAAGTCAAACAAATGACAATATGTTGTTTATATAGGGGGCCGAGTAAGGAGCATGTGAGAAGCATATGACATAGATAGAGACATTGCATGGTCCGTTTGTCCTGCTGTGGATCTGTAAGTCGGAACAGTGCCGCAGCTTTACAGCTGTCACAGTTGTACAGTGCCCAGGGGACCCAGGGGACCTGGTCCCTGATTCATATGTTAGTCATCAAAACTCATAACTCATCACCCCCCCCCCCCCCCCCTCTCTCTTCCCCAAACCCTAAATTATCCATATTTTGCAAGTTTAATAATTAAACAGTGAGGTTTTGTGTTGTTATTACTCCTAAACTATAATCTTTCTTATCTAAAACCCCAAAGTAGTGCATGTCAGTTAGTGGCATGTGTAGTGGTTTCACGAGTTCGGAACCTAAATGACCTAAAAAAAAGACCAAGTGAACCAAAATACCCCAATAAAAAAAATAAAAAAAAATCCAAAGTACCCTTAGCGCAGTAATTTACTGCATTAATGACGTCATTTAAAAAAACAAAAAAATAAAAAAAATATTTGACTAACGCACTAAATTAATGCGTTATACAAGTCCCATAAATTTTTATCCAGTAGACTCCGAGTAATTATGATCTTTTAGACTCCAAGTCAATAAGAATGAATGACCTTTGCTAAATTTAACTACAATCTAATTTAAACTTCTTATGTTATTATATATAAAATATAGGGACAATAATTTCAGAGACCTCCTTCAAGGGTTAGCTTTATAATACTGACCCCCCTCGTGGTTTACGATATTACGCTAACCTCCCTTATTATAATTTTTTTTGTAATAATTATTTTAATCTATTTTTCATTAATATAAATGAATTATAAATTGACTAATTTAGCCTTATTAATATCCTCCTTTTCAATTAGATTTATAAACATCTTTTCTAAAAAGACCATTTGCTCGAGAACAATTGTAAACAACATAATAATGCTAGGATATCTTCACTGCTTTAACACTGTCACACTTGGCATGTTTCAATTTTGTTTCCTCAAATCTAAAGTAAAAATATTTAGTTACAGTCTTTTTCTTTTTCTTGTTTTTGGGTTTTCGAAAACTGCAAATTTCATATTTTGTTGTTTAAACTGCCTCTTTAGAGTCTTAGGGCTTTAAGTTCTTAATGATTTATAATTTCAGTGTAATTCTTAGATTGATTTCAAGAATTATCACTTGTTGCTGACATTGGTCAGTGCAGTTTCAAGTTTTATTGCAATAGAAATAAGAAAAGGAGTTTTATAAATCTATCCTCTCAATATTATGTAATTTTCATTATTTTCGAGCAAACAAAAGTTAGTCTTTTATTTCAAAAGAATTCTTTTAAAAAAGATGCTTATAAATCTAATTGGACAAAAGAGTAATTAATAAGGACAAACCAAATGGAATTTTTTTACATTAATGCAAAATAAGTTTATAAAATTGTTACAAAGAAATCAAAATAAGAGAGATTAGCGTAATATCGTAAACCGCGTGGAAGGTCGGTGTTATTAAGCCAAACCTGGAAGATATCTCTGAAATTATTCCTGAAGTATAATTTATGTACTTATTATTAATAAAAGATTTTCAATTTTTAATATCTTCTTTTTTAATTTGATTCAGTTGTATGAGTGAATAAATAATGACAATTTTCTCTCTCATTAGATTACATAATAGATAGCCGTCCTCATTTTTGCACTTCCTCCATAGGTACATACTTTTCATAATTGAGTTGGAGTCTATTGGATAAAAAAAAATTATGGGACTTGCATAACGCATTAATTTAGTGTGTTAATCAAATAATTTTTTAAAATTTTTTTAAATGACGTCATTAACACAGTAAATTAATGCGTTATTGGACTTAACTGAGCCATTACAGTTAAGTGCAATAATGCATAAATTTCTTCGTTACGGTTACTTTGGTACCACTATTTTTTCTTGGGGTATTTTGTTTCACTTGCTCTTTTTTTAGGTCATTTAGGTTCCGGACTTGTGGTTTCACTTTCTTTTTAGTAGGTGAGAATTAGAAAATAGGCTAAAAAAATAACTAAATGGCATGTATACTTATTTTCTAAAATTTATTACTTTTAAGGATTTTTATTTTTCTTTCTCTTTTCTTAGTCATTCCTTTTCTGCTTGAAACCGAAACTTTAAAGGAAACATTGATTAAGTTTGAGGCTTCTTCTTATATTGATAAGAGTGGAAGACTTGGAAAGATGAGGGGAAAAATATCTTTTATGTTTGGGTTGCCTTGTTGGATTTATGGTTAGTTATGTAACAAGTAGTTCATTTATAAGGTTGGATGGATTGTAATTGCTTTTAATGTTTTCATGTAATGTAATGACATTTTGTGCCACATTGATGGAATGGAATATAATGATATATATTATGTAATTTAGATGCAATGTAATGAATTGATGGAATATAATGACTTGTAATTCAAGTGGCTACAAAGTGCAGTACCATCAACGGACACAAAATGATGTTTTGATGGAATAAAGTGTAGTTTAATTACTTCACTAAATCAGATATGCCCCTAGACTATGTATGGATGAACAAATATGCCATCCATATTTGGGGCCCTGATAACTCTAGGTGTCTTAGGATATGAATGTGTGTCGGGATCTTGTATTAATTTGTTTATTAATCAGCTAATTAGGTTAATTGAGGGCTTTAGCTAAATTCAGGGTATATTTGGGCCAACTATTACACGATAAGGGTATGAGTGAGCTAAATTATTAACGTAGGATATATTTGCTCAATTTTGCATACTTTAAGGGTATATTTGGGAATAGTTAGGACCAATTATTGTTTGAGTGGGGTAACAATTATAAAAAAGCCAAGTACACAGGCTAACTAGGATTAGCAATATGGAGTGGGATTGAAACTGGAAACAAGTGTGCCAGGTGGTGGGGCACTACAAACCTCCCTCTACAGCAGAATGGTTCTTTGGCTTAAACCAGATCAAAGCACTTGAAAACTCAACTCAATGAAAGCTACATGAGAAGACAAAGTAAACCCGAGGCAGGAGGATTAGTCAAGGACCACCATGGCCACTTGATTATGGCATTTTCTTCACCTATACAAGCGATATCCAACAACTTCTCATAAGTCAATGTTGCTAATAAGTTATGTTATTTTGAGTTTTGATGATTTGATAAACTAATTCGAGGAACCAGATATGTTTTTAGAGGAACCGGATGGGACCAGATTCTAGGCGGTGCAAGTCAACTCTATAGTTGTAAAGCTGTTGAGACTGTACTAACTGGCAGCAGTGCAGCAGCAGCACAACTGCAGTAATGAAATGTCTTTTTCACAAACTAATTCGAGGAACCAGATAGGGACCAGATGTGATCAGGTTCTAGCCGTTGCTCGGTCAACTCTACAGTTGTAAAGCTACTGACACTGTGCTGACTGGCAGTAGTGTAGCAGCAACAGCACAGCTGCAGTAATGAAATGTCACTTTCACAAACTAATTTGAGGAACCAGATAGGGACCAGATGCAATTAGGTTCTAGCCGTTGCTCAGTCAACTCGACAGCTCTAAAGCCACTGAACTGTGCTGACTGGCTGCAGTACAGGAGCACAACTACAGGCTGCTAGTGGACAATACAAATGAAATGTCCCTTTCATATCAACACTTTCTCCACCTATATAAATAACATGTTACATGGGAAAACCTAACACTTGCAAAATCAGAAAATCTCATCTTAAGTGCAAGCAGCCGCCTCTCAAAGGGCTCTCATCAAGAACAAAGCTGCAACAAACAGAAGGACCAGTTCCCCATCACTGAAGATATCTTAAGTCCTTAGGTTAGTTGAGTCTTTGTCTTTAGCTCTTTAACTTGTATTCTTACACTACTTTCAAGAAGAGTTCAGTAGGTTTCTTTCTCAAAGTGTTTTGAGTTGTACACTTGGCTAGAGTTAGTCAAGGTGTGTTCTTTTCAATAGAATTATTGTAAAGGTCTTGCAATAGATTTATTGTAAGGGGGGGGGGGGATTAAGAGTTTAATTCCAAGGTTGCAATAGGTTGTAATATGAAGTTACTCATTTATATTGAATTTTGAGCAAATCCAACTGCACTGGATTGTGGTTTTTAATCCCTTGAGCAAAGAGTTTTCCACATAAATATCTTTTGTTATTTACTTTTTGTTTTACTCGAGGGAACAGATAGAGAACCTGGTTCTCTACATTGTTTGGTGGACTCGTATATTCTATCAATTGGTGTCAAAGCAGGTTTTTTCTAAAGGGTTAACAAGACCACCAAGATTCAATGGAAAGTATTATGGAAGATAAGGATACACGACTTCATCATGGCTAAAGATTCTGAGTTGTGGGATATCATTTGTGATGGTCCACATATCCCTATGAAGACTGATGAGGCTGATGTTGCAAAAGCTCCAAAAACAAGGAAGGAATATAATGAAGCTGACAGAAAGGCTGTTGAAAAGAACTTTAAAGCCAAGAAAATCCTTGTTTTTGGTATTGGACCAAATGAGTACAATCGCATCTCGACATGTCACTCTGCGAAGAAAATCTGAGATGCTCTTCAAACTACTCATGAGGGAACAAATCAAGTAACACAGTCCAAAATAGACATGCTTACCGTTGAGTATGAACTTTTTAAGATGAAGGATGGTGAGTCCATTCAGGACACGAATACCAGGTTCACCTTCATAATCAATGAACTGCATTCCCTTGGTGAAATCATTCCAACAAATAAGCTTGTGCGTAAAATGTTAAGTGTGTTGCTTGATTCTTTGGAAAGCAAAGTTAATGCAAACTCTGAATCCAAGGACCTGCAAACACCGAACATGGATGAGCTCAATAGAAATATCAAAACCTAGGACTTAAAAAGACAACAGGATCTAGAAAGGAGAGAGCCAAAGAAAGAGAAAAACCTTGTTCTCAAGGATGCTGCTAAAAGTGACTCTAGTGATGATGAATCTGACTTGGCTTATCTCACTCAAAGGTTTCAAAAGGCGATGCTGAAAAATGGTGGGTTCGAAAGGAAAAGAAACACCAGTAAAAATTTCAAAGGAAATGATTGCTGTCAGAAATGTGGGAAACCTGGACATTTCATTAAAGAGTGTCCTCTCCACAAACAGGACTATTTGAAGAACAACTCTGAAAAATCAGCAAAGAGGAACTTGGTTCCTGACAAAAAATTCAAAAGAAGAGAAGTAGCTGACACTTGGTTAAATAGGCTATGGCTGCCTGGGGAGACTCCTCCAATGAATATGAAGATGAAGATGATCTAGGAGATGCTTCTATGATGGCTATTGATGATGGACCTTTAAACTATGAGTCAATCTTTGCACTTATGGCCAAATCTGACCGTGATAATGACAATGAGGATGAAGTAATTTTTTTTGAAGTTAAAAAAAAAACACTTAAGTTTGAGAACGTATGCAAGACCACAATGCATTCTTTGGATGTACATCTCAACAACAAATGTTTCTGAGAGACGATCTTTGCAACCCAAACTCAATGCTTGCCAACGATTGATGTAGTCAATCATTGGTTCATCCTTTCGTTGCTTGGTGGCTGTCAACTCTATCATGCTTACAGTTTGACGTGTACCGTAAAAAAGATTGAGGAATTCCTTTTCAAGTTGCTTCCAACTATCAATTGATACTCGCTCGAGATCGGTGTACCAATTAAAGGCATTTTTCTTCAGCAAGCGAACAAATTGTTTGACACGATGATCTCCGTGTGCATCAGCATTGCTACCAGTCTCCACAAATGTGCGGCGTTCTGTCTTGAGTTTCCTTTGTTTTAGAATTATTGCAACTTTTGTGGTTGATATCTAATCAAAATAGGTAGACAATCGATTTTCTTGGTGTAAGGTTTAGACTAGTACAATGAGCTTTGTGACGGTCTACCATATTGAACCCTGATGGTGTTTGTTATCATATCTTGTAGTTGTTGGACAGACAATGTCGTAACAGAAGCAACTTGAATTGTACTTTGAGCGTTGGACATCTTTTTCTCGTGGTGTTCGATTGTGACTTGAATCACCAAGGCTGCAGGATTCCAATTTGTTCATCTGATAGGCTATTTGAAGATTTCTTCAGCGTCTCAATAGTTTTCTAAGGCCATCACGACATTAGATCTCACAATTTGCAAATCTGATTTGTGAGATAATGAGATGAAGGTAGGAGTTGATCCCACTGGACATGCCAAAAATTTGTTCGTGATAAACTTTGCTAGCAGAAAATAAATAACTGCAATCACAAAACAAATATGAGAGAATTTTTTTTATTAATATTTTGTCAGTACAACTGAGGACGGTACATGAGATGAGAAAAAAACATTAGGATCCCTTTATTCTAATCTCCGTGTTGTTAGCCTTGATTCGAGGGTCAATGTAGCGTATTACTTGAATGAAGGATGGACTTCTTTATAGATTTAATTAGAGAAATTCGCTGCTAAAGTATTAAAAAAACCACCATTCAGCACTTTTGAATTTTCTCCAAACGCACCGAAACTCATTCAGAACCTTCCGGACACAAATAAAATATGTAGTTCAGTGATAAAATAAGCTACGAACCTGCTCGCGCACTCAAAATACCGAACCAGCGTCACCTTCACCCGATGTTGACCTTGGTCAATTCTAATTCGTTTACTTTACTAGTTTATCAACCAAAGATCCAAATCAGACCCGAGCCCCTCGGGATCCAAACTAACTACTCGACTAAGTAATAAATCACGTTTTGGACCTCATGGAATCGACGAAACTCCTATTCGAATTCATTAACCTCCGATGTTGACTTTGATCAAACCTTTCCATTTCTTTAATTTAATAACTTCTGATTTAGATTTTCTTCTCCAATACTCACCCGATTGTCTCGTGAACTGTGCCACCCATACTCTCAAGTTACAAATACTATTTTAAAGCTACAGGAATGTTCTATTAGGAAAAATGAGTCCAAAAGCCCAAAAACGATGTAGCGGCTCGTTAAATTTCTAATACGTTAAGGGTATTTTTTATTCAACAGATAGTAAGAGGTGCAAATTTGATCCAATAGATGGAAGAGGAACATCTTTTAGCTATTATTATTTATATTGCGTTAGGGCCATTTTTTACCCTATTCCGTATATACTTTTTAAAGAAATGAGCTTGTCTACTTCTCATTTTAAGATAAGATCAAATACTCCTACCATCTCAATTTATGTGATATTTTTCGCTTCTCGAGATTCAACTTTGACCAACATCTTAAAGTGTATTTATTCATTTGCATCATATAATATTTTTCGTATAATTTTAAAATATCTAAATTATTTATTTTAAATTATTAGTTAATCTAATTCAATATAGTTTCAAAGATTAGTGAAATTGACTCCAGAGAAGCGAAAATTATAACTTAAATTGAGATCGGGGGAGTAATTAAATATGACAGATCTAAGAGTAAAAGCATGCAGGGTTGATTGAAAGAAAGTTGGTTTCAAGCACCCACTTAGTAAATTAAAAGGACATGATACTTTGGAGCTTTTTTTGTTTTATTGTGGTAAAATAATTAGGAGTTGTCAATATCAAGTACGTACGTATAAAACACATTTTTTATGTGCTCTATATAGTAGTATATACTGACCAAATGACTCATGAATAGGGGTGGGCGTTCGGGCCATCGGATTGGATATGAAATTTTCGGTTTGGATATTCGGTTTTCGGATTGAAGAAATTACAATCCAAATCCAATCCAAATAAGTTCGGATTGGATTGGATATTTTAAGTTCGGTTTCGGATTATTCGGTTTGGATATTTTGGATTTTCGGATTTGACTCTTGAGACTTAAGGAAAAGTTATTATGAACGAAATTCATGTGTTAGCTTCACAGGGGTAAATCTAAATCTTAATTGCTCAGTAAAAAAAGCCTTCCCGTTCAAATTAGGATTAACAAATCCAAGTCATGCCCAACATAATAAATCCATACCAAACAAAAGCATTCTGGAAAAGTGGAAATGAACAAAATAAAATCTATGGAAATGAACAAAATAAATTCTAAGTAGTCATCTGGAAAAATAACAACGAACTCTACCGTGGTCACACTAACGTGAGACTTTTGAGACATGAGAAGTAAGAAAATCCTATATTATATTTGATTTAGTAGAGAATTGTATATTGGACTTAATAGTTTTATAGGTAGGGCCTTAGGTACTAATCCATTAGACCTTTAGAAACTAGACTTATTAGTACTGGACACATATGATATAGGTAGGGCAAGATATAAGGTATAAAAATTTTGAATTTTCGGATATCCAAAAATCCGTAGTACTAAATTCATATCCAATCCGAAATTCATAAATTTTAAAAATAAAATCCGAAATCCAATCCATAATCCAAATATTCAAACCAAATATTTAAAAAATTCGGACTTCGGTTTGGATTTCGGGTTGGCCCAAACTGTGCCCACCCCTACTCACGAATAAAAACAATTCATTAGGGCCCATGCCTCTTTACTTTTGGTATTATCTCTTTTTTACGTTTTTCTTCCGTCTTTTTGCATTATTTTCTAATAGAGTATTTGTATTATTTCAAGTTTTAAACTTATAGAACACACTTTTTATTTGTTCTATAAGTTATTCAAATAACTGATTTAGAGAAAAAGAAATGAGAAAAGAAAAACAAAAGCTATATTAAAAAAAGGTAGACGAATGTTTACCATATCAATTTTCTTTTTTCTTTAATTTTATAGAAAATAAATAAAGAAAAGGAGCATAAAGAGTTAATGAAATTAGATTATGAACATCTCATAAGAATTTGGATTTGTAGCTACAAGCTAAGCTTGGCTAATGCATCTGCAACTGCACTGTGTATAATCTCAATATGATAATTTTAAATTTTCCTTTTGTTTGTTACGAAATCTATCTCTTCCTCTCCTTCTTCTCCATTAATTTTTTTGTAAACATCCGATCAATTCATAGTTCTCGTTCTTGGGCTGAGCCTGAGAGCCGTTCATTAAAAGAGTCAAAAACTAAATAGTTACGGTAATAAATTTCAAATAAAGTATTGTTTTGTACAATGGAGTCTCTATAATTAAGAGGGTGTTTAGATTGACTTTTTAAAAATAACTTACTGTATAAGATAAAAGCTAAAAGTTATAAATTGGGACTGTCTAATTTTGACTTTTAACTTATTTTTGTATTTTTTTAACTTAAAAGTAAATATTTAAAAATACTTTTTATCTTTTCCAAATATCAAATATCTTTTCCAAATATCAAATTTCAACTTAAAAGCTATTTTGCCCAAAAAAACATGTAAAATAAATCAATTCAAACACCCTCTAGGTGTGGTGATGCTTATCAACATATTCCGTAGAGTTCAAAGAAAACAAAAGTCTCTATACTACCTCCGTCACAATATATGTGATATTGTTTGATTAGGTACGGAGTCTAAAAAAAAAATGAATATTTTTAAAATTTATGGTCTCAAACAAGTCAAATATATTTGTGTGGTTATAAATCATTTCATTAAGGATAAAAAAGAAGTTTTAAATTAAATTATTTTTAAATATAAAAATGTATCGTGCATTTTGGAGAAACTAAAAAGAAAAATGTATCACATAAATTTGGAGAGAGAGTATTAAATTACTAGTTCACGTGAAACACAAGTGGAAAGTTAAGAAAATAGAACAAGGAATGATGAATGCTGCAGGATCTCCAAATTTATGTTTGAATTGATTTACTTTCTACTTGTGTTTGAAAAAACTAGTAATTTAATACTCTATCACTCCAAATTTATGTGATATATTATTCTTTTTAGTTTCTCCAAAATGCACGATACATTTTTATATTTAAAAATAATTTAATTTAAAACTTTCTCTTTACTCTTAATGAAATGATTTATAGTCATACAAATATGTTTGACTTGTTTGAGATCACAAATTTCAAAAGTATTCATTTCTTTTTTAAACTCCATACCTAATCAAACCATATCACATATATTGTGACGGAGGTAGTATAGAGACTTTTTTTTTTCTTTGAATTATCATTGAACTCTATGGAATATGTGGATAAGCATCACCACACCTAAAGGGTGTTTGAATTGATTTATTTTACGTGTTTTTTTTTGGCAAAATAGCTTTTAAGTTGAAATTTGATATTTTGAAAAGATAAAAAGTATTTTTAAATATTTACTTTTAGGTTAAAAAAATACAAAAATAAGTTAAAAGTCAAAATTAGACAGTCCCAATTTATAACTTTTAGCTTTTATCTTATACAGTAAGTTATTTTTAAAAAGTCAATCTAAACACCCTCTTAGAGACTCCATTGTACAAAACAATACTTTATTTGAAATTTATTACTGTAACTATTTACTTTTTGACTCTTTTAATGAACGGCTCTCAGGCTCAGCCCAAGAACGAGAACTATGAATTGATCGGATGTTTACAAAAAAATTAATGGAGAAGAAGGAGAGGAAGAGATAGATGTCGTAACAAACAAAAGGAAAATTTAAAATTATCATATTGAGATTATACACAGTGCAGTTGCAGATGCATTAGCCAAGCTTAGCTTGTAGCTACAAATCCAAATTCTTATGAGATGTTCATAATCTAATTTCATTAACTCTTTTTGCTCCTTTTCTTTATTTATTTTCTATAAAATTAAAGAAAAAAGAAAATTGATATGGTAAACATTCGTTTACCTTTTTTTAATATAGCTTTTGTTTTTCTTTTCTCATTTCTTTTTCTCTAAATCAGTTATTTGAATAACTTATAGAACAAATAAAAAGTGTGTTCTATAAGTTTAAAACTTGGAATAATACAAATACTCTATTAGAAAATAATGCAAAAAGACGGAAAGAAAAAAGTAAAAAAGAGATAATACCAAAAGTAAAGAGGCATGGGCCCTAATGAATTGTTTTTATTCATGAGTCATTTGGCCAGTATATACTAGGCAAAATACATCAAAACACCCCTAAACTATACTCAAAATGTCAATATCACACCTAAACTATACGAGCGACCTATTACACACCTAATATATGTAAAAGTGATATTTTTTGCTCCCTGATACAATATGACCAGTTGCATTAGGGGAGAGTGTACACACTCTCTCCCCACGTCAATGCCACGTCAGTACCACGTCAGTCCACATCAGTGCCACGTCAAAAAATCCTCTAATTTTTAATTTTATATTTTTTCCGTTCCCCTCCTCCTTCACCCTCCCTTTCTTCTCCATCAGTACTCCCTTTCTTATTGTATTACCACCATTATTTCCAATAAGCTTCAATAATTTTTCGGTGAGCTTCCATTTTTTCCGATCTTCTTCATTTTCCGGTCACCAAATTTACATCTAATCTACCTAAAAAATAAATTTTATTATTCTTTATTATGTGTGATATTAAACTCATCAAGCTATTTTCAACAACAACAACAAAAAAAAAAAAAAAAAAAAAAAGAATGGCAACCACTGCTCGTCCTCTCCGTCACTGCCAAGGAGGAACCACTGCTCCGCCTTCTTCATTTTAATTTTGACTTCTTCATTTTAAAGAGAATGGCAAGGAGGATTGAGGGATAACAGATTAGAAAAAAATGGCACCAAATCTCTACTGCTATCAACGTCAGATGGCACCAACATATTAGAGATTTGGTGCCATTTTGGACGGAGTAATAAATTACTGCTACTGCTACTATCAACGTTAGATGGCAACAGATTTGCTATCAACGTTACATCAATGGAAATTTCACAAGTATAATCATGGAGGATTGTTGCTTTGGTGGTGGAGTTTGACCGGGGAGGGGGAGGAAAATGGCGGTGGGGAGGGAGGGGGAGGGTGGTGTTGGTGAAATGAAGAAAAAGGGTTTGGGGGTGTAGGGTGGCGTGAAGGTGGAGGAGAAGGGAGGGCGGGGTGGCAGTGGCGGTGGTTTGAAGCTGGAAGAGATGGGGGTGGGTTGTGGGGGGGGGGGGGGGCAGTGGTGGTGGAGGAATAATTTAAAAAAATATATTTTAATTTTAACTTCACTTGCCTATTTTTGAATTATAAATTTTATTTATGCCACATCACTTCTGGAGGGGTAAAAAATACCACTTTTTAAATATATTAGGTGTGTAATAGGTCGCTCGTATAGTTTAGGTATGATATTGACATTTTGGGTATAATTTAGGAGAGTTTTAATGTATTTTGCCTATATACTACTATATAGAGCACATAAAAAATGTGTTTTATACGTACGTACTTGATATTGACAACTCCTAATTATTTTACCACAATAAAACAAAAAAAGCTCCAACGTATCATGTCCTTTTAATTTACTAAGTGGGTGCTTGGAAACCAACTTTCTTTCAATCAACCATGCATGCTTTTACTCTTAGATCTGTCATATTTAATTACTCCCCCGATCTCAATTTAAGTTACAATTTTCACTTCTCTGGAGTCAATTTCACTAATCTTTGAAACTATATTGAATTAGATTAACTAATAATTTAAAATAAATAATTTAGATATTTTAAAATTATACGAAAAATATTATATGATGCAAATGAATAAATACACTTTAAGATGTTGGTCAAAGTTGAATCTCGAGAAGCGAAAAGTATCACATAAATTGAGATGGTAGGAGTATTTGATCTTATCTTAAAATGAGAAGTAGACAAGCTCATTTCTTTAAAAAGTATATACGGAATAGGGTAAAAAATGGCCCTAACGCAATATAAATAATAATAGCTAAAAGATGTTCCTCTTCCATCTATTGGATCAAATTTGCACCTCTTACTATCTGTTGAATAAAAAATACCCTTAACGTATTAGAAATTTAACGAGCCGCTACATCGTTTTTGGGCTTTTGGACTCATTTTTCCTAATAGAACATTCCTGTAGCTTTAAAATAGTATTTGTAACTTGAGAGTATGGGTGGCACAGTTCACGAGACAATCGGGTGAGTATTGGAGAAGAAAATCTAAATCAGAAGTTATTAAATTAAAGAAATGGAATGGTTTGATCAAAGTCAACATCGGAGGTTAATGAATTCGAATAGGAGTTTCGTCGATTCCATGAGGTCCAAAACGTGATTTATTACTTAGTCGAGTAGTTAGTTTAGATCCCGAGGGGCTCGGGTCTGATTTGGATCTTTGGTTGATAAACTAGTAAAGTAAACGAATTAGAATTGACCAAGGTCAACATCGGGCGAAGGTGACGCTGGTTCGGTATTTTGAGTGCGCGAGCAGGTTCATAGCTTATTTTATCACTGAACTACATATTTTATTTGTGTCCGGGAGGTTCTGAATGAGTTTCAGTGCATTTGGAGGAAATTCAAAAGTGCTGAATGGTGGTTTTTTTAATACTTTAGCAGCGAATTTCTCTAATTAAATCTATAAAGAAGTCCATCCTTCATTCAAGTAATACACTACATTGACCCTCGAATCAAGGCTAACAACACGGAGATTAGAATAAAGGGATCCTAATGTTTTTTTCTCATCTCATGTACCCTCCTCTATTGTACTGACAAAATATCAATAAAAAAAATTCTCTCATATTTGTTTTGTGATTGCAACTATTTATTTTGTGCTAGCAAAGTTTATCACGAACAAATTTTTGGCATGTCCAGTGGGACCAACTCCTACCTTCATCTCATTATCTCACAAATCAGATTTGCAAATTGTGAGATCTAATGTCGTGATGGCCTTAGAAAACTATTGAGGCGCTGAAGAAATCTGTGAAAGACAAAGATCTTCAAATAGCCTATCAGATGAACAAATTGGAATCCTGCAGCCTTGGTGATTCAAGTCACAACCGAACACCACGAGAAAAAGATGTCCAACGCTCAAAGTACCATTCAAGTTGCTTCTGTTGCGACATTGTCTGTCCAACAACTACAAGATATGATAACAAACACCATCAGGGTTCAATATGGTAGACCGTCACAAAGCTCATTGTACTAGTCTAAACCTTACACCAAGAAAATCGATTGTCTACCTATTTTGATTAGATATCAACCACAAAAGTTGCAATAATTCTAAAACAAAAGAAACTCGTGACAGCACGCCGCACATTTTGTGGAGACTGGTAGCAATACTGATGCACACGGAGATCATCGTGTCAAACAATTTGTTCGCTTGCTGAAGAAAAATGCCTTTAATTGGTACACCGATCTCGAGCGAGTATCAATTGATAGTTGGAAGCAACTTGAAAAGGAATTCCTCAATCTTTTTTACAGTACACGTCAAACTGTAAGCATGATAGAGTTGACCACCACCAAGCAACGAAAGGATGAACCAATGATTGACTACATCAACCGTTGGCAAGCATTGAGTTTGGATTGCAAAGATCGTCTCTCAGAAACATTTGTTGTTGAGATGTACATCCAAAGAATGCATTGTGGTCTTGCATATATTCTCAAACTTAAGTGTTTTTTTTAACTTCAAAAAAATTTACCTCATCCTCATTGTCATTATCACGGTCAGATTTGGCCATAAGTGCAAAGATTGACTCATAGTTTAAAGGTCCATCATCAATAGCCATCATAGAAGCATCCCCTAGATCATCTTCATCTTCATATTCATTGGAGGAGTCTCCCCAAGCAGCCAGAGCCTATTTAACCATGTGTCAGCTGCTTCTCTTCTTTTGAATTTTTTGTCATGAACCAAGTTCCTCTTATCTTCTTTTTCAGAGTTGTTCTTGAAATAGTCCTGTTTGTGGAGAGGACACTCTTTAATGAAATGTCCAGGTTTCCCACATTTCTGACAACAATCATTTCCTTTAAAATTTTTACTGGTGTTTCTTTTCCTTTCGAGCCCACCATTTTTCAGCATCATCTTTTGAAACCTTCGAGTGAGATAAGCCAAGTCAGATTCATCATCACTAGAGTCACTTTTAGCAGCAGCCTTGAGAACCAGGTTTTTCTCTTTCTTTGGCTCTCTCCTTTCTAGATACTGTTGTCTTTTTAAGTCCTAGGTTTTGATATTTCTATTGAGCTCATCCGTGTTCGGTGTTTGCAGGTCCTTGGATTCAGAGTTTGCATTAACTTTTCTTTCCCAAGAATCAAGCAACACACTTAACATTTTACGCACAAGCTTGTTTGTTGGAATGATTTCACCAAGGGAATGCAGTTCATTGATTATGAAGGTGAACCTGGTATTCGTGTCCTGAATGGACTCACCATCCTTCATCTTAAAAAGTTCATACTCAATGGTAAGCATGTCTATTTTGGACTGTGTTACTTGATTTGTTCCCTCATGAGCAGTTTGAAGAGCATCTCAGATTTTCTTCGCAGAGTGACATGCCGAGATGCGATTGTACTCATTTGGCCCAATACCAAAAACAAGGATTTTCATGGCTTTAAAGTTCTTTTCAACAACCTTTCTGTCAGCTTCATTATATTCCTTCCTTGTTTTTGGAGCTTTTGCAACATCAGCCTCATCAGTCTTCATAGGGATATGTGGACCATCACAAATGATATCCCACAACTCAGAATCTTTAGCCATGATGAAGTCGTGTATCCTTATCTTCCATAATACTTTCCATTGAATCTTAGTGGTCTTGTGCTAGACTGTCCTTCTTCTAGGTTTGGTGGAGCAGCCATGAAGAAGATCCTTTCTAGGTGTTAACCCTTTAGAAAGAACCCGCTCTGACACCAATTGATAGAATATACGAGTCCACCAAACAATGTAGAGAACCAGGTTCTCTATCTGTTACCTCGAGTAAAACAAAAAGTAAATAACAAAAGATATTTATGTGGAAAACTCTTTGCTCAAGGGATTAAAAACCACAATCCAGTGCAGTTGGATTTGCTGAAACTTCACTATAAACGAGTAACTTCATATTATAACCTATTGCAACCTTGGAATTAAACTCTTAATCCCCCCCCCCCCCCCCCCCCTTACAATAAATCTATTGCAAGACCTTTA
Organism: Lycium barbarum; assembly: GCF_019175385.1. NCBI lineage: Eukaryota > Viridiplantae > Streptophyta > Magnoliopsida > Solanales > Solanaceae > Lycium > Lycium barbarum. The sequence continues at coordinate 116,040,906 of NC_083343.1, read as the reverse complement.
CAGTAATTCTATTGAAAAGAACACACCTTGACTAACTCTAGCCAAGTGTACAACTCAAAACACTTTGAGAAAGAAACCTACTGAACTCTTCTTGAAAGTAGTGTAAGAATACAAGTTAAAGAGCAAAAGACAAAGACTCAACTAACCTAAGGACTTAAGATATCTTCAGTGATGGGGAACTGTCCTTCTGTTTGTTGCAGCTTTGTTCTTGATGAGAGCCCTTTGAGGGGCGACTGCTTGCACTTGAGATGAGATTTTCTGATTTTGCAAGTGTTAGGTTTTCCCATGTAACATGTTATTTATATAGGTGGAGAAAGTGTTGATATGAAAGGGACATTTCATTTGTATTGTCCACTAGCACCCTGTAGTTGTGCTCCTGCACTGCTGCCAGTCAACACAGTTCAGTGGCTTTAGAGTTGTCGAGTTGACTGAGCAACGGCTAGAACCTAATTGCATCTGGTTCCTCAAATTAGTTTGTGAAAGTGACATTTCATTACTGCAGTTGTACTGTTGTTGCTACACTGCTGCCAATCAGCACAGTGTCAGTAGCTTTACAACTGTAGAGTTGACCGAGCAACGGCTAGAACCTGATCACATCTGGTCCCTATCTGGTTCCTCGAATTAGTTTGTGAAAAAGACATTTCATTACTGCAGTTGTGTTGCTGCTGCACTGCTGCCAGTTAGTACAGTCTCAACAGCTTTACAACTTGTTATATCCCGTATTTTTATACGTTGGATTATTCGTAAGCTGAGGTGGGGTCCACATGTCGAGATATTTTTTTAAAGGACATATGACAAGTTATACGGATAACATATGTGAAGTTAAACACAACTCAAGAAGGACCCGTGAGCCAAATCAAAGTGAAGCCCTCCAAAAAAAAAAAAATTAAGTTACGTTTTCGGGTGATCTGACTTCGGGAGGCCATAACCCCATCATTATTTGGGAATTTGGAAAAACTCCTAAAATAAAAGTTGTAGATAATTGAAATACCCTTCCAACCATAGGTCGTGGACCTACATGTGACATCGGGATAAGGAGATATGGACGTTTTAAGGTAGAAAGGTCGAGCTGGGCAGTGGGTTCGGCCCAACCCGATTCCAAGTCGGGTCAGGCCCATTTCCCATGCCATTTAAGGGATATTTTCAGATTCTCCTCCTCATTTTCAGACAAAAAACACCCAGAAACTTCTAGAGAGAGAGAGGGAGGAGAACCTTAGAGAGAAAAACCAAGTTTGATCAAAATCTGAGCCCCGAATCCCGAATCTCATGAAGAGAAAAGTGTTGTACGTTGCGTTGCCTTCAATTTGAGCTAAAAATCAGCCAAGAAGAAGAGTGTTGACGTGGTTATTGCATTCTTAAGGTAATATTAAGGTCCCTTTTTCATTGTTAACAAGTTTATTTAGAGTTTTAACAGATTAGAACGGAGAAAATAGCGTTATAAACTCGTTTGTTGCTTTATTGAGATTTATGGATTAGGGGCTGTTTTAGTTGGATTAAATGGATGGAATTAGCTGAGTTATGATGTATAATAATTGTTGATATTGTTGTTGATAAGTTGTTGTTCTTGAATTTGGGAGAATAAAGTGTATGAAGATATTGTATACAAAGCGTATATCGGGTTGTTTTGTGACGATATTTTGGGGCTGTTTTTTATGATTTTCGTGGCTGTTTTGTGACAATATTTTGGGGCTGTTTTATATGATTTTCGTGGCTGTTTTGTGACGATATTTTGGGGCTGTTTGGTATGATATTTGTGGCTGTTTTGCGATGATATTTTGGGACTGTTTGGTGGTTGTTATGAACTTTTTTGTGGGCTGGAATATCATGGGATTGGCTGTAGTTGTTGTTGCTATTGTGTTTGTTGTTATACTATGGATATACGAAATACAAGCATTGGTATACGAATGTATATTAGGCTATTTTGGAAGTGATTTAAGAATGGATTTAATTCTAGTTTGATATGAAATTGTTGGTGTTGTTGTTGTTGGTATTTTGATTGATGTTTTACTAAATTGGAATCTCGAGGATTGTTAAGTTTTCAGGGAAAATGCTGCCCGAATTTCGTTAAGTTTCATTCGTACTTGGATTGGTTAGTAAGTGATGTGGATGATCTAACTGTGTCTTATGTTATCTTAATTTTAGACCTACGAGCTCGAGAAGTAGACGTTGGACATTTAGATAGAGTTCAAGGTATGTAGAGCTAACCTTTCTTTCTTTTTGGCATGATCTTTATGAAACAAACAGACGACGAGTATATCACTCCAAAGAAGCTCCTATTATTAGAGACACTAGGATGGATAATGTTCTTGATTTCCAGAAGCTATTTTATTATGTCTTGATACATGTCTATGATTCCAGCCGTCCTATCTTGATATAATCCATAGTGACATTCGAAGGGTACTTGATATGGCTATTGTCTTGATTTTCAAATGATGGTCATTTTGATTATTCTATTGAGTATCAGATATGACTTAGTTTGCATATGGTTGCTCACTACTCTGCTCATGCATGCCTCAATATATCTTTCACTGAGTCCAGGGCCAGGATACGTTTTCGTGCACAGTTTCACTGCATTGTTCACCGAGTCCCTCACTAGAGGGCCGGGATACGGTATATATATATATATATATATGATATGATGATGATGATGATGATGATGTGATGATGGCGCCGAGCCCCATGATGGGCCGAATGTGATGACATTGTTCACCGAGTCCCATAATGAGCCGGGTATGATATATGATATTGATATGCATGATTTACATTACATAAGGAAAGTGTATTGGTATATTTGATTATCATACTTGTCTCCTGTATTCTCTACTTCAGTCATGATCCTCTTTATTGTGTTTCATGCTCTATATACTCAGTACATATCTCGTACTGATCCCCTTTATTCGCGGGGGGAAGGGGGCTACGTTTCATGCCCGCAGGTATAGATACTTGGTATGGTGACCCTCCAGTTTAGGACTTCTGCTCAGCTGTTTGGAGAGCTCCATTGTTCCGGAGCCTAAGTTGTTTTGGTACTGATATTTTTATATGGACTTATGTATGTATATCCAGGGGTACGACGGGGCCCTGTCCCGTCATGTTTCACTATGGTACTCTTAGAGGTCTGTAGACATATGTGGGTTGTATATGGATTATGGTCAGTTGTGTCAATACGGTTTGCTATGGATATTCTCGCCTGTTATGGCAGCCTTGTCGGCTTGCGTATTGTATTGATATGTGGTGGCAGCCTTGTCGGCTTGCGTATTGTATTGATATGTGGTGGCAGCCTTGTCGGCTTGCGTATTGTATTGATATGTAGTGGAAGCCTTGTCGGCTTGGGTATCGTATTATGTTTTGGTTTCCTGTGCCTCCTCAGGAGGTAGGTTGATGATATGCGACGTTATAAATCTTTCAGTTGCTTTTACAAGTCTCCATACTGTCCTTAGTTTCAGTCTGACTATACTTAGCAGAAATGTATACGGGTGTCCAGTTCGGGCACTAGTCATGGCCCATGGGATTGGGTCGTGACAGAAGTGGTATCAGAGCAGTTCATCCTCGAAGTGTCTACATACCGTGTCTAGTAGAGTCTTGTTTATGGTGTGTTGCGCGCCACATTTATAAACAGGAAGCTACAAGACATTTAGGATGTCACTTTTCCTTCATATCTTAGTATCGTGCGATAGAGCCAAGAGATAGGAAATGATATCCGTTATGTACTGATCTTTGATTTCAGCAGGAGAGTGGTGTCGACAAGAGAAGGTAAATAATGCTACTGGAAGTTAAATAGGCTAATATTTCATTGAGGTTACGTTATCAGAAATTGTATATACAGAATGGCGACTGGTCATCATCAAGGTTAGTAATTGTGAATATAGTAAGAAAATGGATTGAATGTATATATATTGATGATAAGTTCAGTTATAAAGTGTGAACAGAAGAAGCTGAAGGAATTAGTAAAAAGATAAGTAAGCAGGGTATATGTTAGATATGGTGCGAATGTTGCAGGTATGATTGAAATGTCACTAAAGATTTAAAAGGGAAAGTAAACAGAAAAGTATAACCGGTACAGTTTGAATTGGACATACGAGGTAAGTTCATCATTTCCATACAGTTGTTGATATTGAGAGCCCTGTGTGGCTATGATATGATATGATATATATATATATATATATATATATATATATGTTGGCCCTGTGAGGCATTGTTGGTATTTCCTGCGTGCAGGTTTTGGGATAGTAAGAAATACAGAGGAAACTCTGCCGAAATTTTCCTAGAAATAAAAAGAGAATGCGATATAGTCTCGTAAACAGTCTTGAAAGGTCATGTCAACAGTAATGAAAAGGAAATAATAGTGTGGGGCTACATGGAAGTCACACGTATTAAATAATATTTGATGACAAATAAAAAGGGTTCTAATAAGTGACACATGGATATAGTGGAGGATTAGGGTGTTAATTGTAATTTAGGTGGATAAGTCTTATGGGAGTTCCTTTACACGTGGAAATTTGGTATGGAATGGAAGAGATGACTAATATAAATATGTGTACAGGTGTAGTGGTAGTTTTCTTGTAATCATTATTAATATGTATAGTGGACCCATATTTTATTTAAGGTGGGGTTCTTTGAAAATCTCATAGAAATAAAGGCAATTCCTTGTAAAGGAATAAGGGCAGTAACGAAATAGCAAGCTATTTCTGGACAGCAACGTGATATATTTATTCAGCTAGGTGAAGTCAATCTTTTTAAGGAATAAACGTATGGTCCTTCTAAAGAACGATATTCAGGGTTTGTCCAATATTTCGAGCTCATTGTTCCATTTTATCTCGTTGTTGAATTCGGGCTTTCTTCGAAGGGAAGTAAAGTGTAAGAAGATCATTTCTTGGTATATAAGGTAAAAATTATCCTCTTCTAAGTATATTTAAATTCATTGAAATCATAGCTAAATCGTGGGACGAGAAATACGAAAATTATACTGTAAATTGTGTTTGATGTTGTTGTTGACTCATGGGCTGTTTGTTGGACTGTTTTGTGGGTTATGTAAATGTTGTTATGGACGGAAATTATGTATGTAATTGATTAAATATTTGATTGTAAGCGGAGATAAAAAGATTGAATAAATTAATAAGCAAATAAAGGTGGAGGAAGTGCGGTGGAAATGAGTAAATAATTGGGATTAGTGGATGACTTTTGGGGGACACTCCAATGTGAACAACAAGGTCCAGGCGGTAGCAAGATAAACATTACTACATAACTATTGAAAGGAGATTTGTTTGAAGTGTATTATTATAATGTATATAGTCATTTTCATTGGACAAAAAGAAAGTGATGGATAAAGGGATGTATATTTTTTTTGAACTGGGAATAAGGAATTAATTATCAATGTTAGTGGGGAACATGTCAATAATTAAGGGTGTTAGTGGAAGACAAGTTGCCTAATGGCGAATCATTGTGGATTCCACGTGGGGGTTGCTACAAAAAGCAACAGATGACTCCTTATATATGGCATGTGCATGCATTGGTGTATTCTCTACATCCAAGCCTTTCTTAATTAGATAATGACTATGTGGGCCCCAAAACCCATTAAGTTCAAGCAAAATATATCATTTCATATGTGCAGCAAGCTAAGAACGTGAGATTTCATTTGAGTATATACCATTTCATATGAGAAACAAAGTGCACAATACAGCCATGGCAGTTCACCTTCTTACAAAAAAAAATAAAAATTTATTAAGTCCCAAGGGTGCTTTACACATTCAAGAAGTGTTACACTATAAGATTGATTACGAACAGGATATAATGTGAATATAATAAGGATTGTTATGAAAATTAGTGAAGCCTAGCGAGGAAGTGACTAAAAGGTATGACGTGATCTATGTGACTAAAGTATAAAGGCGAGCTATAGAACGAATAAGAAAGATTTATAAAGTTCTTCTATAGGGAAAGTTCAGAATAAAGATTATGTGATAACGGAAATGATAGCGAGCACAAAAGAAGAAGGAGTTAATTGGAAGAAGGAAATAAGAAGAAAGTGAGATAACCGTGCAGTAATAGGTTATGACATGTATAGCCGAGAACACGGGTAATATAAGTGACGGAACTGTGAGAGACCAAACTATGGAAAGATGAGCAACGAGGTAGAATGAGTGCTAGAAAATGACTGGAGAAATGGTAAGGGAATACTAAAGGAAGCACCCAAGATAGACGTAATTAATTGAATACGAGTATAGAACGAAAGGGAAATGAATAGCTACGAATTTAAAGGTGCAGTACAATGACAAGGTGAAAATATAAGACTGTCATTAAGATGAACTTGATATGATTTTGAGTAAGTTAGAAGTCGGTGTTGGGTACACAATAAGGGTAAAAGAGCATAAGGCATAAAAGAGTACTGCGTGTGTATGACTTCACCTCGAAAACAGTGAAATCCTTAAAGGACAAGGGCTGTAGGTTTGAAGAACAAACGATGTATTGTAAATCTATTAGAGGAAACATATGATACATGTTGGGATAAAGATAATGCTACAAGAGAGCTTTGGACACTTATCATCAGAATATAAGTGCTACCTAATTGGGAATTTAGAACGACTACAAGTACTAATTGATTATTGATTGGAGTAAGTGGAATGTGGCCTTGGATGAGTTGCTACATGGGTTGCACTACTCGAGTACAGATGGTCAGATGAGATTGTGTACTATATATAGGAAGGTTCTCGTCGCTTCATGATTTTGTTAAGGTTTCGTACGTGGATAATCAAAGTTATAAATTATAAAGGAAAGACATGGATATGGTACAGTATACCAAGTGAGTTGGAAAAAACAAAAGGATCAGATGAATTTGAGATTGGAAATAGGGACATAGAGCAGAATATAAATAGATAATGGTATAAGTACACCCTTAAGGGGGGAAGTGGATGAGAGAAATGCAAGTGTAAGATGGAAACAATTGACTTGCAATAAATTTGATATGATACTTAGACTTCAAGTGAGATCCCTTGCTGAAACAAGTTAGTAAGATCTGAAAGCCAGCAATAAACGGATAGAAGTCAGGATGGTATTGGAGACAGTGCTGAGAATTATTTGTAAAGATCTTGAATGATATAACATTAAAAAGTGGGTGCTTAGAAAAAAAAAAGAGTACGACAAGAGAATGGTAACGAGTAACTTAAGAGGTATTATAAAGGACAGCAATGCTATACTAGATTAGAGGTTAAGATTTGGCAATAGGGTTGTGCGCTAATGATATTGCGACTTATAAGAAACAAAGTGAAGGGATAGAAAATCTCCTATAGCAGGATGTGAGAAAGTCAAAGGGGTGAATAAAAGAAGGGAAAGGAGTATGACAAGATAGGCTATGAGGGAGTTTTAATACGGATGAGTTATGTAAAGCATAACGAACCAGGAGAAGGAAAGACTATGACTAAGATTGGATATATTTTATACAAGTTGTACAGGAATAATTATGCAACCTACGAATATTTGTATGCTGGGAATGAGACCAAGTGAGTACTTGATAAGAAGAGTAAGGACTCAACAATAGCAATGCGGTTGTATATTTTGGATACATTAAGAAAATGTGTAAGATGATTTGAGTCAAATTACCGAGATAGAATTAGTACTGAGGGAAAATAGGACATGTCCATAGTTGAGCCCCGATACCAATTGAAAGATACAAGAGGAGGATTCAAGGTAAAGCATAAAGACTAGTAGAACGACGCTAAGGTATTTCTCGGGCTAATTTGAGCACCTTCGCATATTCTTGTAAAGATTGCAACATAATGTGTGACAGAAAAACTAAGAGCAAAAATCTGAGTGAAGAGGCAGTAGAAGAGTTTGAATTAAAGGTAAAGAAACGACACGAGATAATATTCCTAAAGTATTACAAGTGGAATTAAGGGAAATTGTGAAATGGTTTAAGCGAGACGATCAGAACAAGCTGGTTACTGGATGACAGTGAATTTATATGTCAAATCAAAAATTCTTTCAGAATTATACCAGTTAATGATAGACAGAGCACAAAGCAGTTATGTAAAGTTATTATATGAGGCAACTCCAGCGCTACTTGATAGCCAACTCTAAAGATCGAGATTAAGAGATAAAAGCAAAGTGACAGTTAAAAATCCTTTAAAAAGAAAGTCGAGAAGTGATACATGATGCTGAAGATTCCAGAATATGGACTGTAATAGCAGAGCAATGCAAGGATATTGAAGTAAGATAATGTTACACCTTGGAAAATTTTGTTTTATTCGTAGGGTCTTCGAAGGGTCTACAGATTACTAGAGGCATGAAATACTCCAAAGACTGTAAAGTCTAATAAATCGACGAGGGACAGCGCATTATAGAATCTTATGTAAAGATTAAGAGGTAAGATGCAGTGAACGGTACCTCTTACGGGAGTAACTTATAGAAGAGAGGTACTACATCAATGTGAGGATAGGGGTGCTATAGGGAAAACTACCTATATAAGTGTTCACTCACGATGTGAGACAAGTATTTACCTCAGAAAGAGTGTTCCCGAGAGATTCATTATGGGACATGACTAACATGAGATTTAAAACCCCTTACGATCCCCATGTATTTTAACCTTTATTCAGATATAAGTTAAGCGAGAAGAGACACCCGAAGAGGATTCTAAAGATAAGAAGAAGGTTCCTGAATATTAAGTAATCGCGGAAGGTTAAGAGATGACATGGTATCAGTATGTAACAGATGATTCATGTGGTTGACTTAATAATGTGGGTATAGAGGTAATGACTATGCGATTAAGATTATGGGAAGGAGTAATGATAAGGACGAATGGTTTCTAGACTAGTTGAGACAAAAAAAAAAAAAAAAAAAAAAGAGGTCGACGAGTACAAAAGAAACGATCCAAAATAGCACCAAGGAGCAAGAAAGGAAGAGTGTCATATCTGAACAAGGGAATTTGTCTAATACTAGAGAAATAAGGAGCAAAGCAAAAGAGTACAACAATTAAGAGTGCTCAAAGATCGGCAGGGAACCGTAGTAATCGTACGTTAAGACCATCTTAATGGCAGCAGGTTCCTAGACAGTAACTAGATATCAGTTGACCAATGAGTACATACATAAGAACATGGGGATATGGAACTAATGAATGAGATAAAAAAATTAAGGAGCCCATACTATAATAGCATGGAAATTAGGAACTAAAAGAGAACCATTTCAAGAAACTAATAAAAGTATCATAAGCTCGCAAGGTACAACATTCGAGGACGAATGTTCCAAAGGGGGGAAGGATATTATATCCCGTATTTTTGTTCGTTGGATTATTCGTAAGCTGAGGTGGGGTCCACATGTCGAGATTATTTTTTAAAGGACATATGACAAGTTATATAGATAACATATGTGAAGTTAAACACAACTCAAGAAGGACCCTTGAGCCAAATCAAAGTGGAAGCCCTCCAAAAAAAATGTTTTTAAGTTACGTTTTCGGGTGATCTGACTTCGAGAGGCCATAACCCCATCATTATTTGGGAATTTGGGAAAAATCCTAAAATTAAAGTTGTATATAATTTAAATAAATTTCCAACCATAGGTCGTGGGCCTGCATGTGATATCAGGATAAGGAGATATGGACGTTTTAAGGAAGAAAGGTCGAGCTGGGCAGTGGGTTCGGCCCAACCCGATTCCAAGTCGGGTCAGGCCTATTTCCCATGCCATTTAAGGGATATTTTCAGCTTCTCCTCCTCATTTTCAGACCAAAAACACCTATAAAATTCTAGAGAGAGAGAGAGAGGGAGGAGAACCTTAGAGAGAAAAACCAAGTTTGATCAAAATCTGAGCACCGAATCCCGAAGCTCATGAAGAGAAAAGTGTTGTATGTCGTGTTGCCTTCAATTTGAGCTAAAAATCAGCCAAGAAGAAGAGTCTTGACGTGGTTTCTGCATACTTAAGGTAAGATTAAGGTCTCTTTTTCATTGTTAACAAGTTTATTTAGAGTTTTAACGGATTAGAACGGAGAAAATAGCGTCATAAACTCGTTTGTTGCTTTGTTGAGATTTACGGATTAGGGGCTGTTTTAGTTGGATTAAATGGATGGAATTAGCTGAGTTATGATGTATAATAATTGTTGATATTGTTGTTGATGTTGTTGATAAGTTGTTGTTCTTGAATTTGGGAGAATAAAGTGTATTGAGATATTGTATACAATGCGTATACCGGGCTGTTTTGTGACGATATTTTGGGGCTGTTTTATATGATTTTCGTGGTTGTTTTGTGACAATATTTTGGGGCTGTTTTATATGATTTTCGTGGCTGTTTTGTGATGATATTTTGGGGTTGTTTGGTATGATATTTGTGGCTGTTTTCCGATGATATTTTGGGACTGTTTGGTGGTTGTTATGAACTGTTTTGTGGGCTGGAATATCGTGGGATTGGCTGTAGTTGTTGTTGCTGTTGTGTTTGTTGTTATACTATGAATATACGAAAATAAAGAAGTGGATACAAGCATTGGTATACGAATGTATATTAGGCTGTTTTGAAAGTGATTTAAGAATGGATTTAATTCTAGTTTGATATGATATTGTTGGTGTTGTTGTTGTTGTTGGTATTTTGATTGATGTTTGGCTAAATTGGAATCTCGAGGATTGTTAAGTTTTCAGGGGAAATGCTGCCCGAATATCGTTAAGTTTCATTCGTACTTGGATTGGTTAGTAAGTGATGTGGATGATCTAACTGTGGCTTATGTTATCTTAATTTTAGACCGACGAGCTCGAGAAGTAGACGTTGGACATTTAGATAGAGTTCAAGGTATGTAGAGCTAACTTTGCTTTCTTTTTGGCATGATCTTTATGAAACAAACAGACGACGAGTATATCACTCCAAAGAAGCTCCTATTATTAGAGACACTAGGATGGCTAATGTTCTTGATTTGCAGAAGCTATTTTATTATGTCTTGATACATGTCTATGATTCCAGCCGTCCTATCTTGATATAATCCATAGTGACATTCGAAGGGTACTTGATATGGCTATTGTCTTGATTTTCAAATGATGGTTCATTTTGATTATTCTATTGAGTCTCAGATATGACTTAGTTTGCATATGGTTGCTCACTACTCTGCTCATGCATGCCTCAATATATCTTTCACTAAGTCCCGGGCCAGGATACGTTTTCGTGCACAGTTTCACTGCATTGTTCACCGAGTCCCTCACTAGAGGGCCGGGATACGGTATATGTGATGATGGCGCCGAGCCCCATGATGGACCGAATGTGATGACATTGTTCACCGAGTCCCATAATGGGCCGGGTATGATATATGATATTGATATGCATGATTTACATTTCATAAGGCAAGTGTATTGGTATATTTGATTATCATACTTGTCTCCTGTAATCTCTACTTCAGTCATGATCCTCTTTATTGTGTTTCATGCTCTATATACTCAGTACATATCTCGTACTGACCCCCTTTATTCGGGCGGGGCTGCGTTTCGTGCCCGCAGGTACAGATACTTGGTATGGTGACCCTCCAGTCTAGGACTTCTGCTCAGTTGTTTGGAGAGCTCCATTGTTCTGAAGCCTAAGTTATTTTGGTACTGATATTTTGATATGGACTTATGTATGTATATCCAGGGGTACGGCGGGGCCCTATCCCGTCATGTTTCACTATGGTACTTCTAGAGGTCTGTAGACATATGTGGGTTGTATATGGATTATGGTCAGCTGTGTCAATACGGTTTGCTATGGATATTCCCGCCTGTTGTGGCAGCCTTGTCGGCTTGCGTATTGTATTGATATGTGGTGGCAGCCTTGTCGGCTTGCGTATTGTATTGATATGTGGTGGCAGCCTTGTCGGCTTGCGTATTGTATTGATATGTGATGGCAGCCTTGTCGGCTTGCGTATTGTATTGATATGTAGTGGCAGCCTTGTCGGCTTGCGTATCGTATTATGTTTTGGTTAGCTGTGACTCCTCAGGAGGCAGGTTGATGATATGCGACGTTATAAATATTTCGGTTGCTTTTACAAGTCTCCATACTGTCCTTAGTTTCAGTCTGACTATACTTAGCAGAAATGTATACGGGTGTCCAGTTCGGGCACTAGTCATGGCTCATGGGACTAGGTCGTGACACAACTATAGAGTTGACTTGCACCGCCTAGAACCTGGTCCCATCCGGTTCCTCTAAAAACATATCTGGTTCCTCGAATTAATTTATCAAATCATCAAAACTCAAAATAGCATAACTTATTAGCAACATTGACTTGTGAGAAGTTGTTGGATATCGCTTGTATAGGTGAAGAAAATGCCATGATCAAGTGGCCATGGTGGTCCTTGCCTAATCCTCCTGCCTCGGGTTTACTTTGTCTGCTCATGTAGCTTTCATCGAGTTGAGTTTTCAAGTGCTTTGATCTGGTTTAAGCCAAAGAACCATTCTGCTGTAGAGGGAGGTTTGTAGTGCCCCACCACCTGGCACACTTTTTTCCAGTTTCAATCCCACTCCATATTGCTAATCCTAGTTAGCCTGTGTACTTGGTTTTTCTATAATTGTTACCCCACTAAAACAATAATTGGTCCTAACAATTCCCAAATATACCCTTAAAGTATGCAAAATTAAGCAAATATATCCTATGTTAATAATTTAGCTCACTCATACCCTTATTGTCTTATAGTTGGCCCAAATATACCCTGAATTTAGCTAAAGCCCTCAATTAACCTAATTAGCTGATTAATAAACAAATTAATACAAGATCCCGACACATGTTCATATCCTAAGACACTTAGAGTTATCAGGGCCCCAAATACGGATGGCATATTTGTTCATCCATACATAGTCTAGGGGCATATCTGACTTAGTGAAGTAATTAAACTACACTTTATTCCATCAAAACATCATTTTGTGTCCCTTGATGGTAGTGCACTTTGTAGCCACTTGAATTACAAGTCATTATATTCCATCAATTCATTACATTGCATCTAAATTACATAATATATATCATTATATTCCATTCCATCAATGTGGCACAAAATGTCATTACATTACATGAAAACATTAAAAGCAATTACAATCCATCCAACCTTCAGAAGGTATATAAATGAACTACTTGTTACATAACTAACCATAAATCCAACAAGGCAACCCAAACATAAAAGATATTTTTCCCCTCATCTTTCAAAAGCCTTCCACTCTTATCAATATAAGAAGAAGCCTCAAACTTAATCAATGTGTCCTTTAAAGTTTCGGTTTCAAGCAGAAAAGGAATGACTAAGAAAAGAGAAAGAAAAATAAAAATCCTTAAAAGTAATAAATTTTAGAAAATAAGTATACATGCCATTTAATTATTTTTTTAGCCTATTTTCTAATTCTCACCTACTACAAAGAAAGTGAAACCACGAGTCCGGAACCTAAATGACCCAAAAAAAAGAGCAAGTGAACCAAAATACCCCAAGAAAAAATAGTGGTACCAAAGTACCCTTAACGAAGAAATTTATGCATTATAGGAGTTAACTGTAATGGCTCAGTTAAGTCCAATAACACAGTAATTTACTGTGTTAATGACGTCATTTAAAAAAATTAAAAAAATTATTTGATTAACACACTAAATAATACCCCAAGAAAAAATAGTGGTACCAAAGTACCCTTAACGAAGAAATTTATGCATTATAGGAGTTAACTGTAATGGCTCAGTTAAGTCCAATAACACAGTAATTTACTGTGTTAATGACGTCATTTAAAAAAATTAAAAAAATTATTTGATTAACACACTAAATTAATGCGTTATGCAAGTCCCATAATTTTTTTTATCCAGTAGACTCCAACTCAATTATGAAAAGTATGTACCTATGGAGGAAGTGCAAAAATGAGGACTGCTATCTATTATGTAATCTAATGAGAGAGAAAATTGTCATTATTTATTTACTCATACAACTGAATCAAATTAAAAAAGAAGATATTAAAAATTGAAAATCTTTTATTAATAATAAGTACATAAATTATACTTCAGGAATAATTTCAGAGATATCTTCCAGGTTTGGCTTAATAACACCGACCTCCCTCGCGGTTTACGATATTACGCTAATCTCCCTTATTTTGATTTCTTTGTAACAATTTTTTAAACTTATTTTGCATTAATGTAAAAAAATTCTATTTGGTTTGCCCTTATTAATTACTCTTTTGTCCAATTAGATTTATAAACATCTTTTCTAAAGAATTCTTTTGAAATAAAATACTAACTTTTGTTTGCTCGAAAGTAATGAAAATTACATAATATTGAGAGTATAGATTTATAAAACTCCTTTTCTTATTTCTATTGCAATAAAACTTGAAACTGCACTGACCAATGTCAGCAACAAGTGATAATTCTTGAAACCAATCTAAGAATTACACTGAAATTATAAATCATTAAGAGCTTAAAGCCCTAAGACTCTAAAGAGGCAGTTTAAACAACAAAATATGAAATTTGCAGTTTTCGAAAACCCAAAAACAAGAAAAAGAAAAAGACTATAACTAAATATATTTACTTTAGATTTGAGGAAACAAAATTGAAACATGCCAAGTGTGACAGTGTTAAAGAAGTGAAGATATCCTAGCATTATTATGTTGTTTACAATTGTTCTCGAGCAAATGGTCTTTTTAGAAAAGATGTTTATAAATCTAATTGAAAAGGAGGATATTAATAAGGCTAAATTAGTCAATTTATAATTCATTTATATTAATGAAAAATAGATTAAAATAATTATTACAAAAAAAAATTATAATAAGAGAGGTTAGCGTAATATCGTAAACCACGAGGGGGGTCAGTATTATAAAGCTAACCCTTGAAGGAGGTCTCTGAAATTATTGTCCCTATATTTTATATATAATAACATAAGAAGTTTAAATTAGATTGTAGTTAAATTTAGCAAAGGTCATTCATTCTTAATGACTTGGAGTCTAAAAGATCATAATTACTTGGAGTCTACTGGATAAAAATTTATGGGACTTGCATAACGCATTAATTTAGTGCGTTAGTCAAATAATTTTTTTATTTTTTTGTTTTTTTAAATGACGTCATTAATGCAGTAAATTACTGCGCTAAGGGTACTTTGTATTTTTTTTTTTTATTGGGGTATTTTGCTTCACTTGGTCTTTTTTTAGGTCATTTAGGTTCCGAACTCGTGAAACCACTACACATGCCACTAACTGACATGCACTACTTTGGGGTTTTAGATAAGAACAATTATAGTTTAGGAGTAATAACAACACAAAACCTCACTGTTTAATTATTAAACTTGCAAAATATGGATAATTTAGGGTTTGGGGAAGAGAGAGAGTAGGGGGGGGGGGGGGGGGAGGGAGTGATGAGTTATGAGTTTTGATGACTGACATATGAATCAGGGACCAGGTCCCCTGGGCACTGTACAACTGTGACAGCTGTAAAGCTGCGGCACTGTTCCGACTTACAGAGCCACAGCAGGACAAACGGACCATGCAATGTGTCTATCTATGTCATATGCTTCTGACATGCTCCTTACTCGGCCCCCTATATAAACAACATATTGTCATTTGTTTGACTTAGAAACTCAAAATATATTAATCTTATTGTTGAAAAAGAGTAGTCGCGACTGCCTTCTCAGAGCTCTCAAGATCAAGACTAAATAACTCCAAGGACCAGATCCCAATACTGAAGATGTCTTAAGTCCTAGGTTATTTTAGTCTTTATATTTTGGTCTAAACATTGTAAACCTACACTTCTTTTGAGAAGAGTTTTTGTAGGTGTTTGGTTTATTAAGCTTTTCGTGTTGACACGTAACTATAGTTAGTTATGATGAGTTGAAGTTCAGCTAGAGGTAGTTAAATTAGTTTGGTTCTTGGCTAGAGTTAATCAAGTAAGTGCTTGCAATAGAGGTATTGTAAGAGGAGGGATTAGTAGGCTAATTCCTTGGTTGCAAAAGGCTTGTAATCTAAAAGATGTTGCTCAGTTAGTGAAGTTGGAAATCCTACTAGGGTAGGTTGTGATTTTTAATCCCTTGAGGAAGGATTTTTTCACGTAAACATCGTATCTTGTTTACTTTCTGTTTTAACTTGAGGGAACAGATAAGGTACCTAGTCCCTTATTTGTTCTGGTGGAAGTTTAGTTTCTATCAATTGGTATCAGAGCAGGTTCTTTCGAAAAGGGTAACACCTAGAAAGAATCTCTCATTATGGCTACTCCACCAAACTTTGAGGAAGGACAGTCAGGCACGCGGCCTCCAAGATTTAATGAAAAGTATTATGGATGGTGGAAAACTAGAATGCACTACTATTTGATGGCTGAAGATTCTGAGCTCTAGGACATTATTCTTGATGGTCCTTTTGTTCCTACAAAGATTGATGCTGAGTCTTGAAGCAAGAGGAAAAACCCAGGAAAGAATATACCAAAGCTTATAGAAAAGCCATTAAAAAGGGGTTTAAGGCAAATAAGATTTTAATGTGCGGTATTGGACCAGATGAATACAATCGTGTTTCATCTTGTGAAACTGCCAAGGAAATATGGGAAGCCCTTCTGACTGCTCATGAAGGAACCTCTCAAGTCAAGCAGTTCAAAATAAACATGCTCACCACTGAGTATGAACTATTCAGAATGAAGGACGATGATTCGATTCAGGATATACAAGCTTCACCCTCTTGGCGAAGTCATTCCAATCAACAAGAGAGTTTGAAAAATACTTGGTGTTCTGCCAGGATCTTGGGAAAGTAAATTTAATGCCATAGCAGAAGCCAAAGATCTAGAGAAAATGACCATTGATGACTTGATTGGAAATCTCAAAACTTATGAGGTAAAGAAGAAAAAAGAGATTGAGAGATGGGAGCCAAAGAAAGAGAAGAACCTGGTCCTGAAGGCGGCCAAAAGTGACTCAATGATGATGAGTCTGATATGGCCTACATTACAAAAAGCTTCCATAAGATGATTCGTAAAAATGGTGGATTCTCCAAGATGGAAAGCTCTGGCACGAACTTTAAACAGAATGACTTATTTCACAAATATGAGAAGTATGTTCATTACAAGTTGAAGTGCTAAACAGGGATAATGCCTTGTTGCTTAGTCAGATTAACAAATGGGTGAATAATCCCTCTAAGGGAAAGCAAGTGGGAAGTAAGATTTATTTTGAGCTTGATAGTGAACTCAAAAGGGCTAAAATGAACCTCTCTAGTGAGCTAGAAAGAAATATGCAACTTCAAGAGGATCTAAGCCGCGTGAAATCTGAACTCGATAAGTCTCTTAATTGGACTTGTTCCTCTGATAAAGTGGCTGTTATGTGCAAGGGTAATAATGGCAGACAGGGAATTGATTATAAAAAAACCAAGACCCCATTCAACCCTCACAGCAAGTATGTTTCTGTAGCGGATAATTGGCTTTGCACCCACTGTGGCAGCACTGGTCATTACAAGGACTCCTGCAAAACAAGATTTCAGTCCAGGTACAAAAACAGAGCTTATGTTGATAAAAAACCCAAGAAGGCGGGACCTGGTCCCCACAAAATGAAATATTTTCTGCCTGCATGGGCAAATAGAGCTCTTATTCACCCATTCTATGATTACAAGGGACCCAAGTTAGCTTGGGTTCCTAAGACTAACTAGTAACGTTGTTTGCAAGCCAGAGTGAGAGGAAGCAGTAAAAAATGGTTTATTGATAGTGGCTGCTCAAAGCACATGACCAGAAGGACGGAAAATTTTCTCTCACTCAAGGCCTTGAAAGATGGGAGTGTGTCGTTTGGTAATGGGAAGAAAGTATATATTCTTGATATTGGCAAAATTGGCAAGACACTCTCCCACGCTATTGAAAATGTTTACTACGTGAAGGGTTTAAGCTGCAGTCTACTGAGTGTGTCACAAATATGTGACAAAGGAAACAAAGTGGAGTTTTTGTCTCATGTGTGCACTATCACTAATCTCAAATCTGGAGAAGTTGTACTAACTGCAAAAAGATACAAGAATATCTATGCAACAAACTTTGGCTCATCTGATGATGGTGATTTGACATGTCTCAGTGCTGTGGATGATAATGCTGAACTGTGGCACAAAAGATTAGGACATGCAAGCTTCACCTTGCTGAACAAACTAGTGGCAAAGGACCTAGTCCGTGGGCTACCATATGTTAAGTTCAAGGATCACAAAGTGTGTGATGCACTAAGTTTTTTCAAACAAAACTTACTTCGGGTACCTTTTCAACCCCTAAAACGACGATCCGAACGTTTACGTATCCTTGATGTATTGAGCCTACATTATAGTACGCAGAAAAAAATATCAGGTTCTATATAAAATATTGATGTTTCGGAGTCTTGGCACACGACTAATCGTTGGTCAAAGTATGGAAAAAACACTAAGTGTTGCAAAGAAAAAATTTATTAAAATAAGATGTTGCGATATTTTTATGGAAAAAAACACTAAGTGTTCCTTAAGTGTTTATTTTTTAATGCGTAACTTTATTTCGAATATGTTGCAAAAAAAAAAAAATCGCGTAAATCGGACGTCCGAGCGCAAAAAACCGCATATATTCGAAATAAAGTTACACTTTAAAAAATAACACACTTAAATTTAAACCCTAAAAATAAAAAACTTTAAGCTAATGATAGCAAGTCTTCAAACAAAAATGGATGTCTATGTATATAGAGCACATAAAGTTTTCAAACAAAACTTACTTTGGGCACCTTTTCAACCCCTAAAATGACGATCCGAACGTCGACGTATCCTTGATGTATTGAGCCTACATTATTGTACGCAGAAAAAAATATCAGGTTCTATATAAATATTGACGTTTTGGAGTCTTACACACGACTAGTCATTGGTCAAAGTATGGAAAAAAACACTAAGTGTTTCAAAAAATAAAGTTGGCCAATTTTTTTTTTGTACTGTTTCTATAACGCAGTATTTTACTGCATTATAGAATTTTTTTTAACTACTTCTATAGCGCAGCAAAATACTGCGCTAAAGCAGTTAACGACTTCGTCTCCGTGTACTGCTTTATACTGCGCTAAAGGTAGTTTTGTAAAAAAAAAATTGTTAGGGTATTTTGGTTCAAAATGGTTTTTTTTTGGGGGGCATTTTGGTTCCGGACTCGTTACAATTTCACTAAATAACTCCCTATAGTAAAAAGAGGAAGAGTTATGTGATTCATGAAATGAAGTGGGAGTTAAGGGATAAGGGGTAATGTAACTCTTAAATTGAAGAGGAGTTACACGTTTCAATATTGTCCTATAAAAGGGGTGGCTTGAGGTCATCCAAATACACCACAAAGTAGAGAGAAAAACATCCTTAAAATAAGAGTGTGATTGTTGTGGATAATTTACAAGACTCCACAAGTGATTCTGTAAGTAACTGTTTGACAATTGGTGATGATAATACACATCGATCCTAGAGAAGAGGTATGTACTACTCCGCATAAATCTCTGAGTTTAAATTCCTTCAATACCCAATGTGATTGAGTATTTATCCATAATCTATCGTTTCTCCTATTCAAGGGATACATCAGGGACATTTTCGGTTAGGAATTTTATTATTCTTTCCTATATCTAATTTAAATTTGAGTAACTTCTTTCTTTTGACAGAAAAATTTAACAAATTTTCCTATGTTTCATTATAAAATTCATTTTTAATGCAAAAGTATGCATTTTATTATACAAACAAATTACTCCCTTAGTTTTATAATAAGTTGTGTTTTTAGTTTGAGCACACCCATTAAGAAAATTACTCATAATTCTTGAAAAGTGAGAGTGTTTTTAATAATTCAACCTTAATCAAATGTCTTGCAAAAGAAGTAGATCTTTAATATTTTCTTGGTCATGTGAAACTACATTAATTTCAAGAAGGGTAAAATTGGAAGAAAAATATTAATGCTTTCTTAATTTTTGTGAAACACTATTTATTTTGAAATAAAATATAAAGATAAAAATACCACTTATTTTGAAATGGAGAGAGTTACTATCTCTCAAGTCTCAACGTTATCTGATGAAACTGGTTACGCTAATTATTAAAACATGAACACGACCAAAATACTATTAGCTCTCCGTACTGCTACCATATTTTATGAATGGCTTCTTTTTCATTTCCCACAATTTTTAGCATAGGGATAATTAAAAATATTGCTGTGTAGTTGAGAAAGACTTTATACTCTTAACACGAGTATTCCACATGTATTATGACCAAAATCGGCAGGTAAGAATGGCCTAGTGATTGATGAAACAAGTGGAGATTTAATTTATGAGGTTTCGGATGCAACTGAAGATAAAAAAAAAAATACTACAGTTAGTTATTTCGTCTCATCTGCCGATCTGCCTTGGTGAAATAATGGAGGTGCGTTCATCTAAATCTCCTTATATATTAATTGAAAACACATCATTACTATGTTGTACGTATCGACAGAGATGACTCAACAATATTTGAGGCCTAAAGCGAAACTTTGATCGGAGGCCTTTATCTTTTTATGTTTGTATATATTTTTATTTGACGCATATTTTTCTAGTTTTTTAAGATTTGAAGGTTGATAATTTGATGGAGAAATAATTTCTCACTACTTGACAAAATGAAAATAAGATTGAGAAATTTTCTCTTTGTATTGGATGAATAATATGTTGTACAAGGACTCCTATTTATACATATCAGAAAAGGAATAATTCTCTCGTAACAAAACTATACAGCTATACCTATTCTTATTTGCTATTTCCTAACTGACCAAATAAAATATTTACAAATGTCATTGTGCATAATAAAAAAAAAAAAGAAAAAACCAAGTCTTGGTTATCAAGTATTGATTATCAAGTCTTGATTTATCATCATCAGTATCTTGTATATTGGGCCATGTATGCTGAAGCCCAAGTTGTCATCATCCTCAAGTCTAAGCTGGATCCCAAAATAAATCTTAGCCCAATATTTGTGTTACACCCAGCTTAGCCCGTGTATCTTTTTCATTCTTTGCAACATATGTCCTTATCATTGTGTGAGGGCCATTTTCTTTTCTTCTTTGTTCTTCGTCGGAGATTTCAATGTTGATCGGAGAACCACCATTAATTAATCCAACACCCCCATCAAGTTGGAGGGGGATGAAAGTACACCCAACTTGCCCAATAATTGGTGGTGAACAAGCCTAGTGAGCGATTTAGTGAAGAGATCGGCAAGCTGTGAAGAAGAAGGAACATAGGAGAGGGAAATTAAACCGGTGAGAAATTATTGTCACACAAAGTGACAGTCGAGTTCGACATATTTGGTCCTTTCGTGAAAAATCGGATTTTTGGCAATGTGAATTGCCGCCTGGCTATCAGAATGGAGTGGTACAGGCAAGGAAATGGAGATAGAGAGATCATCAAATAGTTTTACCAACCATGTGAGTTCAGCCACAACTCGTTGCATTGAGCGATATTCAGCTTCTACAGAATTGAGAGAGATTAAGGTTTGCTTCTTCGATTTCCATGATATGGGAGATGAACCAAGAGATACATAGAAACCACTTACCGATTTGCAGGAATCTGGGAACTTACCCCAACCAGAATCACAAAATGCCAGAAGCTCATACGAAGGTGAAGAAGTGAGAAATAAACCCAAACCAGGATCTTTGAGAAGATATCGAAGAACCCGAAATGCAGCTTGGAGATGAGGCATTCGAGGGTCCTCCATATATTGGATCAGATGTTGGATTGTGAAGGATAAGTTAGGTTGAGTGTGAGTAAGATAATTCAACTTGCCCAGCAAATGTCGACACAAAGTTGGGTCTGAAATGGGATCACTAGTGTTTGTCAATAAAGAAATTGTTAAATCAAGAGGACAGGATACTGGAGAACACTTGAAGATATCAAATTCATGGAGGAGATCTAGCATAATTTTTCTCCGGGAAAGGATCAATCCCTGTGATTCTCTCAACACTTCCATACCTAAAAAGTAATGGAAGTCCCCCAAATCTTTGATTTTGAATTCCTCATTCAAGAAAACCTTCAAAGCATTCAATTCTGCAATGTCATTACCAGTCAAAATGATATCATCAACATATATGGCAACAATAGATATAGCGGAGTTTGTTTTCTTAACAAACAAAGAGTAATCATTCATCGAGTGACTGTAACCTTTGAAATTGAGGGCAGTGGTTAATTTAGAATACCACCGTCGAGATGCTTGTCTAATTCCATAAAAAGACTTCTTTAACTTGCAAACATGAGAAGATGAAGGGGATGGGATGCCTGTGGAAAACTTTATATAAACCTCCTCATTTAAATCACTATGTAAAAAAGCATTATCTACGTCTAGCTGATACAAAGCCCAACCTTTTTAACAACAATAGCCAAAATACATCGAATGGTAGTCATCTTCACCACGGGGGGAAATGTTTCTATGAAATCCACACCTTCTTGCTGTATGTCACCCCTTATGAATAGTCTTGCTTTCAGTCGTTCAACACTGCCATCAGAATGATATTTCACTTTCTAAACCCATTTACATGGTAGTGCTTTTCTGTCAGGCGTCAACATGACCACTTCTCAGGTCTTGTTAAGTTCAAGGGTAGCTATTTCTTTTGCCATGGCTTCAAGCCATCCTGGGTGGTGAACTGCCTGTGCATAACTAGTGGGTTCTTGAATATTTGAGAAGGAATTAAGCAACATCTGATTAGAATTAGATAATCCAGAAAAAGAAAGACTTGGAAGAGTTACCGGGGAAAGGAAACATGAAGAGGTAATATCAGTAATTTGGATGGCATTGCATATGTAGTCTTTGAGGTAAGATGGTTCCTTATGAGTTCTAGCAGATTTTCTAAGGATAGTCTCAATGATAGGAGTTGAAGGTTCAGCAATGAGACAAGTTGGAGAAGGAAGATTAGTAAGAGGAATAGGAGACTGAGAATTGGAAAGAGAGTTAGGAAAAGCAGAGATAGAAGAATTAGGAGAAAGAAGTGCATTCTGATGGGAAATGATAGGACTAGGAGGAGGTGTTGAAGAAGATAGTGGAATAGGTGGTGATGGAGATGCAATAAGTGATGAACTAGGTACAGAAGAGGTAGAAGTAGAAAACAAAGGAGGGGTAGCGTTAAGAGAATGTATAGAGGCAAATGGAAAAATGCCTTCATGGAACACAACATCCCTTGAAATGGAAATTGTGAAAGTTTGAATATCTAAAACCTTGTATTCTCTCTTGCCATGGGGATAACCTAAGAAAATACGGGGAACTTCCTTTGGTTGAAATTTGATTCTGGGTCTTGATAAAGTGGAAACAAAGCAAAGGCAACCAAAACACCTTAAGGAAGAATAATCAGGTTGAGATTGAAAAAGAAGCTCATAGGGTGTTTTTAGTTGCATGACTTGAGATGGAAATCTATTTATGAGATAAGTGGCAGTAAGAATGCAATATTCCCAATATTTTATAGGTAAATGTGATTGAAAAATCAGTGCCCTGGCGGTTTGTAGTAAGTGTTTATGTTTTCTCTCCACAACCCCATTTTGTTGTGGAGTTGAGACACAACTGGTTTGATGCAAAATGCCTTGAGATTGAAAAACATCTGATTGGAGTTTGCACTTTTGAACTTTGGTTTGAAATTGTCTTCCCACCATACTTAGGAAGGATTTTAAAACTGAAAAGGCATTGGATTTGTTACTAGCAGTTTGTAGTAAGTGTTTATGTTCTCTCCACAACCCCATTTTGTTGTGGAGTTGAGACACAACTGGTTTGATGCAAAATGCCTTGAGATAGAAAAAATTCTGATTGAATTTTGCTAGTACCTAACTCAAAGGCATTATCGGATCTTATTTTTTTGAACTTTGGTTTGAAATTGTCTTCCCACCATACTTAGGAAGGATTTTAAAACTGAAAAGGCATTGGATTTGTTACTTAGAAGAAAAGTCCATGTTCCCCTACTATAATCATCTACAATGGTGAGGAAAAACTTAAAACCATCATGTGTTGGAGTTTTATAGGGTCCCCAAACATCTATGTGAATTAATTTAAAAATTTTGTTAGTAGATATTGAACTTTTAGGAAAAGGCAGCTTGGATTGTCTAGCCATAGGAAAAATGATACAAGGAATAGAAAATTTTGAACATAAAGAAGAAACTGGAATAGTAGAAATATTCTTCATATTGCTGAAAGGCATGTGGCCTAATCTGTAGTGCCACAACTCTTCTTTTACATTGGAATTAAAAAGACTGAAACAAGAAATTGAACTAGGAGCTTTAGAAGCTAAAACAAGTGCTTTAAAAGCTTTACAAGAACTAGTACTGGAAATAAAACTATTGCTGAACTTAGGAACATTTCTAGGCTTAATTGTTGGAAGCTTTGACTTGAGAAAATAGTCCTCTGTGTCCGTTACCAATATCCAGAGGGCCCTTCAGGCCCTGTAGAAAACAAGAAGTAGGTGTAAACAAAACAACTTGATTAAATTGACTCTTTGTGTCCGTTACCAATATCTAGAGGGCCCTTCAGGCCCTGTAGAAAACAAGAAGTAGGTGTAAACAAAACAACTTGATTAAATTGAATGCTTGCATAGATAAGGGATTGAATTTAAAATATGGAACATATAAAACATGATGTAGAACTAGATTGGGGAGTATAGTGACAGATCCAGAATGAGTAGCTTTAACTTTAGTGGAGTTAGGCAAATTAACCATCACAGGCTTAGGTAGAGCTTTGAAATTGAAAAGAAATTTTTGATTGAAAGTCATGTGTTCACTAGCACCACTATCTAGAATCCAAGACTGAGAGTTAGTATGAACAAAAAAAGCAGGAGAGTTAAAGAACTTGGTTATACCAGCACAATTCACATTTGGAAAGGCATCAGAAATATTTGCTCCTTGTTGTCCCATCTTAACCTACTGAAGTAGTTGTCCCATCTTACACTCCCCCTCTGTCTTAGATTCATCATTTGTGAAAGCATTATTCACCGGAACTCTACCCTGCACTCCTTTTGATTTTGTAAACTTAAAATCAGGTGGAAATCCTTTTAACTTATAGCACTGGTCAATACTGTGACCCAACTTCTTGCAGTAAGCTATCATAGCTTTTTTGTCTCTTATCAAAGTATCTCCTAAAATCTCCTGGTCCTTGTCCTTGATTAGCAACCAAAAAAGAGGCAGATTCGCCTGGATAGGTAGGAGAAGCATGTATTTCTCTTTGCTTCTCATCCTGAATTACCAATGAGTATGCTTGTCCAATAGATGGTAAGGGAGAATAATATGGTGTACAAGGACTCCTATTTATACATATCAGAAAAGAAATAATTCTCTCGTAACAAAACTATACAGCTGTCCTTATTCTTATTTGCTATTTCCTAACTAACCAAATAAAATATTTACAAGTGTCACTGTGCATAATTAAAAAAGGAAAATCCAATTTTTGGTTATCAACTCTTGATTTATCATCATCAGTATCTTGTATATTGGGTTGTGTATGCTGAAGCCCAAGTTGTCATCATCCTTATGTCTAAGCTGGAGCCCAATATCTGTTGTACACCAGCTTAACCTGTGTATCCTTTTCATTCTTTGCGACATATGTCCTTATCTTTGTGTGAAGGGCCATTTTCTTTTCTTTTTTGTTCTTCGTCGGAGATTTCAATGTTGATCGGAGAACCACCATTAATTAATCCAACACTACTTCATATGCCTGATACAATACTTGAAAATATGAAGGGGGAAAAAAAAGAATCTAAATGTACTTTGTTCTTAATCGGTTCTATTCTTGTTTTTGACATAGGGAGTAAAAATTCACACGACTCTCTTTTCTTCTTGTATTTGCATAGAACGATTGAAAATATGTGATCCAAACCATATATTTGTATTAAATTTTTTGTCAAATATGTATAAATTATTAATTTAGAACCCAATAACTTTAAAAAATTAGGACCCCGAACCCACAAACTTCAATTCCTGACTCCACGACACTCTTTCTTTTTTAGTCACTAAAAAAAAATGACACGTTTCTATATTTAGTAACAATTCAACTTTAAATTTACCTTCTTACCATTAATAAAATAATTTCTAGCTACACAAATTTCAAAAGTCTTCCTTTATTCTTAAACTTCGTATTCAGTCAAACGTCTTCATATAAAATGGGATGGAGAAAAAAAGTATAAAATAAAAATTAGGGACACATATGGCAATGTTTTTACCACTACAACCATAAAACATGTAGCAAAGTAAAATTGTACACCTTATCTGAATTGAAGTGAGCATTTACTTACACCATAACGAACAGAACATAGAGTAAAAGAAAGAAAATATTAATTTACCCAACATAAAACATCTCTTGGTCTCAAATCTAAATGAACCATCAGATTAAGAGTTGACATCCAATAAAGGGTGGCAGCGTTAGAGGCGGAGTCAGAATAGTTAATTTATGAGTTCTAAATCACAATTCATTTTACTTATTAGATTCTGAGTAAATTATTTGTACATATTAGATTATTTTTTTGGAGTAAATTCCCTAAAAGATCACTCATGTATTGAGAATTTCCTATAAATATCACTTTTGTTTCTTTTTGACCTATAATATAACTCAATTATTATTATTATTTTTCTCATAATTTACTAAACACACAAAACCCACCTTCTCTCCTAGTTGACATGCCATGTCACATAAAATTGTATTTTTTATAATAAATTTACTTAACTCATTAAATCCCTTAACTCAACCCAACCCAAACCTATTTAACCAACCAACTTATGTCTTATACCCATTTAGAGCCCGTTTGGATGGGCTTATAAAGCTATAAGTTAGAAATTCTAGCTTATGGCTTTTGGTTTATTTTTGTCCGTTTGGCCTAAAAAACAAACGCTTAAAAACACTTTTTTATTTTACCTAAACACTACAAAAGTGCTAAAAAATTGTTTTGGCTTAAAATACCTAAAATAAGCCAAGCCAAACAGGCTCTTGACATGGTTAGAAAACATCAAAGAAACGTAACTCTTACGCCCGATTTTGGATTTTTGACATTTTGCACCCTTAACGAATACTTCCTTTATGATTTGCGCCCTATCCTTTTTTTTTTTTTTTTTTTTGCGATATCATCCTAATAATCTATGTTAATTCTGAACTCAAATACCCATTTTGGTATCTTCTTATTTCTCTCTAAAATCAATGTACCTTTTGTTTCAGTTGGGTCTTCTTTTTTACAAAAAAAAATAAAAAAATCTGTTAGAGGTTCTTAGATTTTTCAGTTTTAAAGAACTAATTTACCTATTAAAAGATAATTTTTGGTATGTTTTCATTTCTCTCTAACTCAATGTATCTTTAGTTTCATTTGGGTCGTTTTCTTTTTATTGAAGATTTTTAGAACCTTTAGTTTTAAGGAACTGGTTTACCTATTAGATGAAACTTTTATAGAGTAAAATGGACCCAATTGTAAAAGATATATATATATATATATATTTTGAATAAAATATAATGGACCTAATAGAGGGAATGAATGTAGATAGTCACATTTGGGTCAATTTCTTTTAGTTGAAGGTTGGTAGGACATTTAGATTTAAAGAAATAATTTACCAAAAAGATTGAAATTTTTATAGAATGAAATGGACCCAATTGTAAAATATAACATTTCCTCGAATAAAAATGGACCAACATAGAGACTACGGTGCATATCGCTAGAAAAAAATATAGAAAATTAATACAGACATTAGAGTGCATATCGCTAAAACGAAATAGGATAGAATGAAAATCATAAAAGGGAGTATACGTTAAGGGTGCAAAATGCAAAAAAATTCAAAATTGGGTATAAAAGTTACGCTTTTTGATGTTTCCTAACCATGTTAAAATGGGTATAAGACGCGAGTTGGTTGGTTAAATGAGTTTGGGTTGGGTTGAGTTAAATGAATTTAATGAGTTAAATAAATTTATTATTAAAAATAAAATTTTATATGACTTGACATGTCAACTAGGAGAGAAGGTGGGTTTTGTGTGTTTGGTATTATATTCTGAGGAAAATAGTGATGGTTGGGTGATATTCTAGTCTTAAACGAAATAAAGATATATTTATAGGTGTTGGAAATGATGATTCAAAATTGTAGGAAACCAAAATTGATTACGATTTGGTATTTTAATCCATGTCCAATTAGGATTTATAGTCAAATTAGTATAGGAATAGGTTTTCCTATTTTGAGTTAAAGTAGGTTTTATACTATTATAATAGGACTGCTGCTATTCATTTTATGTTGCAGAGAGAACAGAGAGTCTAAGAGAGATTGTAGAGATTCATAGAGTCGATCAATATTTTTTTTTTGTTAATTTGGTATTAGAGCTTTTATGATCCTGGTAAAGAATTAAAGAGTTTTCGCTGCCGGCGGGCGGCTATAATCTCTATATGCTGCCCGTCAGGACAATGATTTTGTTGGCACACGCCGGGCCAATAATATGCATGTGAAAAACAATCATGCTGAGAATGATTGAAAAAAAAAAAACATTGCAGGTTTCAAAAGGTGAAAATAAATTTGCACAAGAGGAAGGAACGATCTTCTCCAAAAATTGGATAAGTGAGTTTAAAAAAAAAATTGGTCAGAAAGTGCATCAACAAATTGGAATGTTGGAGAGAAAGTGCTCCAACGAGTGAGGGTTGAAGAGAAAGTGCTTCAGCAATTGAAGGTTAATGAGAAAGTGCATCAACAAATTGGAATGGTGGAGAGAAAGTGCTCCAACGATTGTAAAGATTGAAGAGAAAGTGCTCCAACGATTGTGAAGGTTGAAGAGAAAGTACTTCAACAATTGAAGGTTGATGAGAAAGTGCATCAACAAATTGGAATGTTGGAGAGAAAGTGTTCCAACGATTGTGAAGGTTGAAGAGAAAGTGTTTCAACAATTGAAGGTTGGTGAGAAAGTGCATCAACAAATTGGAATGCTGGAGAGAAAGTGTTCCAACGATTGTGAAGGTTGAAGAGAAAGTGCTTCAACAAATTGGAAGATGGTGAGTGACGGTTGAAGAGAAAGTGTTTCAACGATTGATGGGTTAGAAACAAGTGCTTCAACAATTGGAAGATGGTGACCAGTGCATCAAGAATCAGATATACAATTTTGAATTATGGGAGAATGTTGGAAATAATAATTCAAAATTGTAGGAAACCAAAATTGGTTAGGATTGGCATTTTAATCCATGTGCAATTATGATTTATAGTCAAATTAGTATAGTAATAGGTTTTCCTATTTTGAGTTAAAGTAGGTTTTATACTATTATAAATAGGGCTGCTGCTATAGATTTTATGTTGTGGAGATTGTAGAGAGCGTTTATAGATACATAAAGTTTATCAATAAAATATTTTCTTCAATAGGTAATTCTCAATACATGGGTGACCTTTTAGGGAATTTACTCGAATTTCTAACACACATGCTCAATATCATTTGATTGAATAGTTGACCCAACCCTTTGTTGTTTGAAGAAACCCTACACTTCAATTGGTATTTTTTCACGAAAAGTAGACATGAGATACAAAGTTTGAGCCAAAGTCATTGGGTTCCGCCGAACCCGTAATCTGCACTGTGCCTCCACAACTGGGTAGCGCAGATACAAGTTTTTCATAGGGATGTTAAATGAGCAACTTCAGCTGAATTTTGGCGGGTCACTAGGTTACATGGGGAAGATGAGCTAAACAATGAGTCCATCATAAACCAATCAGTCGAACTCTTACTAAGTTTTAATTTCATGCATGATTTTGGAGCAGACTAAGCAGGAAAATATATCACAAAAAAGTATATTTTATATATATAGCGGATGTTGAATCTCTCTTAACCTTTTTATTGCTTTTACTTTTTTACAATTTCAATTCCATTAGTAAAAATCACTCCATCACTGCCCTAGCCATTAAAAAAAAGTATTATAACCAAAACCACATTAGTGTTGGACGAACGGATCAGAGAGCGAGGGAAACGCCAATAATGCTATAACAAACAAATTAAATGTGGTTCACATTCATGGCAAAATCATCTCTATAAATTGAAGAGTTAGTAAGGAGGATAAATCCTCAAAACAAATCAATCTAAGTCCCTAGCTAAAGATGAAGACCTGCATATTACGGTGAAGTGTGAACGAATAATGATACAGGAGAAAGGACATGTTTCACATGCATTGAGAGTTGATCAGGTGGTAAGCATCCTTCACGTTCAACCTGAACCGAAGATCGTGGGTTCGAGTCACCGGGGGAGCAAAAAAGAAGGGAGCTACTAGGGGAGGCATTACAAAAAAAAAAGAAACACGTAAAAATAATTGAAAGAATTAATAAAACATGTATGTGTAACCTTGCCTTCTTCGGCCATTGATGGCCACTTGGGCCATGGAGCAGCTTCCTTCTGAGGTTGCTCCACCACTCCCAACCTTAGATTATTCAAAACTGAAAGAGATTAATTCTGTCATCGTTCTCATTGATTGAGTTAGTAAATATACCATAGTTACAATGTCCTATTAGGATACAAACTATACTAACCTAAAATAGAAGATTTACAAAATATTCTTTTACTACATATTTACACTATTTATCACACCCCCGCAGTCGAAACGGGAGGTATACGAACGCTGAGACTGTCCCGAAAATCCTCAAATAAGACCTGCGGCAGTCCTTTAGTGAAAATATCGGCGAGCTGATATCGGGACGGAACATGAAGGACACGGACGTGGCCGCGCGCCACCTTTTCACGAACAAAATGTATATCCATCTCAATATGCTTGGTGCGCTGATGTTGGACTGGATTTCCTGACAGGTAAATGGCACTGACATTATCACAATAAACTAAAGTAGCCTTAGGGATCGGACAATGTAGTTCCAAGAGAAGATTACGTATCCAGCATGATTCAGAAACAACATTAGCGACCCCCCTATATTCTGCTTCCGCACTAGAGCGGGAAAGAGTAGGTTGGCGCTTAGATGACCAGGATATCAAATTATCTCCCAAAAACACGCAATAACCCGACGTCGAGCGTCTGGTGTCTGGACATCCCCCCCAATCAGCATCAGTGTATGAAACCAAATCAGTAACTGACGATGAGTAGAGATGCAAACCATGATCAAGTGTACCCTGAATATACCGAATAATCCGCTTAAGAGCAAGCATATGCGTATCTCGTGGAGCATGCATATGAAGACAAATCTGCTGGACAGCATAAGAAATATCCGGTCTGGTGAAGGTAAGATACTGAAGAGCACCTGCAAGGCTCCGGAAATGAGTGGGATCTTCACACAGATCGCCAGAAGAGGCACTGACCTTCGGTTTAGTGTCAACCGGAGTGGAAGAAGGCTTACACGAGGACATTCCTACACGTTCAATAATGTCCGACGCATAACTTCGTTGTGATAGAAACATACCCCCCTTGTGACGGGTCACCGCAATGCCAAGAAAATAGTTCAAAGGACCTAAGTCTTTCATAGAAAATTCTGAGCCAAGAAGGTCCATAATAGAACAGCAGAGAGCATCTGACGAAGCAGTAAGAATAATATCATCCACATATAGTAAAATGTAAGCCAAGTGGTGGCCTTTGCGATAGATGAACAAGGAGTGGTCATACCTGCTATTAGCAAAACCAATGGAAGAAACAAAGTCAGCAAATCTTTTATACCAAGCTCTCGGTGCCTGTTTAAGCCCATATAAGGACTTGCGCAACAAACACACATAATCGGGACGAGATGGGTCTCTAAAACCCATAGGCTGATGCATATAAACCGTCTCCTTGAGCTCGCCATGAAGAAATGCATTTTTGACATCCAACTGATGAATGAGCCAAAGCTTAGATAGAGCTAGGCTTAAGACAATGCGGATCGTTGCTGGCTTTACGACCGGACTGAAAGTCTCACCACAATCAATGCCAGCCTGCTGTGTTTTGCCATCACCTACAAGACGGGCTCTGATACCATGAAAGAGATTAATTCCGTCATCATTCTCATTGATTGAGTTGGTAAATATACCATAGTTACAATGTCCTATTAGGATACAAACTATACTAACCTAAAATAGAAGATTTACAAAATATTCTTTTACTACATATTTACACTATTTATCCAAAACTGTTTAATCCGGCGAATTTAAACGCAATCAGTGATGCACAACCTACTGTTTTTCACGTAAACAGTGGAGAAACAATAACTATACTCCCTATTCCGTTGAAACCCATCGTGTATTTACATGGTGAACCAACAATACAATATAGTATAGAGGAAATTGAGAGTATGATTCTACAAGAAAATCTCCAATATGCAGTAATAGGCAAATTCAGCTATGGCATGCCCGAGATTCAATCTTACATACTGCTCTTGCAAAACAATGTGACTTAAAAGGTGAGGCTGTTACACCCCGGAAAAATTTTGCGTTACCAAAAACTGTAGACGGCTTAGAATGGGCCAAAGGGCCAATACAGCGCGAACGCGCCCCAACGTGGCGCGAACGCGCTGAACAAAAATCTGAAAATCAATTTCAGAATGAAGGTTGTGTTATAAGAAGGTAATAATAGCATATATATGACATTTGGAGACCATATGGTGTAAATTAGTTCATATGTTAATTGACGAAAAGCCCTCGTTGCTGCAAGCTAAGTGGGGCCCACATGTCAAAGTTTTATAAAGGACATATGAAGATGCATACGGATAGTATATGGAAAGTTGAGCAAGTCCGAAGAAGGACCCATAACCCAAAAATGGGCATAAGCCCTCCAAAAAGACGATTTAAGAAAACGTTTTCGGATGATCTGAATTGAAAGGGCAAAACCGGCATTATAAGTTTAGAATTTGGGAAAAACCCCAGAAATAAAAGTTGTAGATAATTGAATTAGCTTTCCAACCATAGGTTGTGGCCCCTCATACGATATCGGGATCAAGAGTTATGACCGTTTTACTGAACGAACATCCAGTCAGTAATTTTAAACTTGCGCGAACGCGCCCACAGGGGGCGCGAACGCGCAGAAGGAATTTAATTAACTCTGCGCGAACGCGCCAGAAGGCAGCGCGATCGCGCTGAACACTTTTCCAGCTGCTTCTGGCAGCTTCTAAACATCATAAAAAGGGGGAAACCCCCCTCATTTTCAGTTGAAGGGCACGAAAAACACCCCCAAAAACTCTCCAAAAATCTGGAGAGTTCTCCCCAACTCCCCAAACCAAATTTTGCCCAAATCAGGTATAAAATTCCAAATTTCAGTCCGGGTAGCGTATAATTATTGGTGCAGAATCATATAACAGTGTGTGGTGGCCTAAATTTAGCATGGAAAAGTGGAGATTAAGAAATATTAAAGGGAGAAAGGTATGAATCTCTTTCTATTTGTGCTAATACTAGTTTATTTACGAAGAATACGCGATTAAATAATTGTATACTGAGTTAATTAGTTATGAAAGTTGGAAAACAGCGTGTGGGCTGTTTTATGAGATATTTTGGAGTTGGAAACATTATATTTGATGTTGGTATTGTTGTTGTTGTTGTTGGCTGCTGAATTAAAAATTTGGGCTAGGCATATAAACAGGGGAGATGCTGCCCGATTTTCGGCAGAATATAAAATAGTATAATTTGAATTATGGTACAAGTGTACGATGAAAAGGCTAACATTAGTGTGAATTATCTTAAATGTAGACTTACAAGCTCGGACACATAAGCGTAGCTAATAGGACGTGGAACAGGTATGTTAAGGCTCGTCCCTTTTCTTTCAAAGGCATGATCCCCAAGTCGTAATGTCTCAAATGTCTTTTTTTTTATATATCTTCTTTACTTGCAAAAGCTATAAGTCTATGACTCCAAGGTATAAGTCTTTTCCTAAAAGTTCATAATTGTTTTTCTTCAAAATGCCCATATTTTTTTTCGAAAACCAAGTTTTAAGAGATAGGAAGCTCTTATGACTAAGATGATGAATATGATCTTATAATGACAACGATGAAGTCAAATATGAGAAAATGTCTATGATAGATATGTTGACGATATGTTCCTACCATGAATATGACAATATGAAAATGTTAAGTTATTTCTTGATTTCTCAATTCTATTATGGATAAGGACTATTTTAAAGGTTCCAAGTATGTGAAACGATGCCTTATGACCCGGTTCTATGTTTTCTCATGATGACACTCTCCATTGATAGTCTCGCCTTATATTAATTGTCCCTACAAGGTGAGACACGATGTCCATGGCTATTCCATAATATAATCGGAGGTTACCGACCTTACGTCACTCCGATGGACACATGATTTTCTTTGGGCTCTCCTGCATGCTTATATGACATATGTATGTGAGATATGTATATGCACATGGGGTGGGGGAAGGGATATATGGGGAAGGGGAAGGGACATATGTTGCATTGCCACCTGGTCAGCTGGCGTTATCATCCCGGACGCGGGATGCCCGGACGCGGGATATATGGGCGAGCCGACGTATTTCGGCGCTATGTGGACGATCCGACGTTGTTCGGCGCTATGACATGACATGATATGATATGACATGACATGATATGATATGACATGATATGATACGACATGACATGATATGATACGACTAGACAAGCATGCATGGCATTCGTGCCCAGGGGCACTCATATGTACAGGTTACCCTTTTACCCTATGACATGTTCCATGTTTCCATGCAGTTATTGTTCATACGCTCATTTCTTACTATGTTACTATTCCTGTCTTACATACTCAGTACATTGCTCGTACTGACCCCCTCTTTCTTCGGGGGCTGCGTTTCATGCCGCGCAGGTGCACCCAGATGAGTTGAAGCTAATATAGAAGATATTCTAGCAGAGTTGGCAAGCTCCACTTGTTCCCGGAGTGCTACCGAGTCAAAGTACATGTGCTACGATGTGTGATAAATGTTAGAGACTTTGCAGACAGAGTCGTGGGTATAGGATGTCGGTATTGTGAATGTCGTTTTATGTTATGTTATAAAGTCCATATGATAACAGATTATATTTGATTTGAGTACGATGAAAAAAATAAATTGAAAGCTTTAC
Source organism: Lycium barbarum (assembly GCF_019175385.1). Classification (NCBI taxonomy): domain Eukaryota; kingdom Viridiplantae; phylum Streptophyta; class Magnoliopsida; order Solanales; family Solanaceae; genus Lycium; species Lycium barbarum. The sequence goes on along the minus strand of NC_083343.1, from coordinate 116,006,078 downwards.
TATGTTTTCCACTCCTTATTGATGTAAGAGTCTAAAGAGGTTAAGTATGTAATAAGAGTCAGCGGGTTCGCTCGGCTCCGAGTATGGGGTCGGGTGCCCATCACACCCTAGTAAAGTAGGGGTGTGACAGAGGCCACCGTTGGTTTCCTTTGTAATCGTCACATTTTGATTCGGTGTACGTTATTTTTCCTTTGTGGTTTGCTTTTAAGAAATCTATAAAATTAGCCCTAGGCACCAAAAATGCCTAGTGGACTATGCTTTAAAAAAAATGTTTGTGTCATTTTCTATATTTCCCTTTGTTATTTTGTTGAACTTACTAAGACCCAAGGAGGAGTAAATTGTCGTATCAATTGTTTGTGATACGAAACATAATGATAGTTTGTGTATTTATGAAACGTAGCAACAGTTTGTCTCAAAATGTGGCAATGTAGCGAATACATAGCATCTGCGCAAGCGAAATACATTGTATCTGCCCGCAAGCGAAATGCACAGTTGTATTCGCGTGCATACAAATATCTCTGCCTAATTGCAATCTGCGATCAACTTACATATATTTCAACACATTTTATAGTCATCACGCCAAAACACCACACATACAATTGATATGCATACAATATACATACAACATACACTTTACATACATACACCATACACTTTTATGTCACTCTATTTTAATGTATCACACTTGTATACTAAAATTCTACTACAACCAGGTAACTGTGGAAAAGTGTCTCTGATTTAAAAAGTTTACAATGTAGATATTTCTTCATGACTTGTTTTTTTTTTTTTTTTTTTTTTAAAAAAACAATGTTACAGAATGTAGCGTAAAATAAGGAAGAAACTCTGTTGCTCCCAAACGCATACGCAAGTATACGCGGTAGTACAAGTAATATAGGATTTTTAAGTCTAGATATCGTATCCACAGAGACTTATGATTAACTATTTACTAAATTAAACAATACTAATTATCTACAGAAGAAGTAAAATCTCAAGATATAATTATTAACTAACTAAAAATAAAATAAAACAAATAATGAACTTCAATCGAGAAAGAGCAGATTTTTATAGGAGAAAAGATAGATCTAGGCCTATGACCACTAACAATCCAGTTGAGTCTTCAAATCGTTCTACTTAAGGGTTACTAGTTGACGGGTTGATTTTAACTTTATGATATTCTCTCGAACTACTCACAAGCATGTAGATGCTACTATAACGCCTATATATCTATGGTCGCCTGTCACGACCCAACCGGAGGGCTATGACGGCACCCGGTGCTACCCCACCCGGGCACCTCCTATCGTGCATTCATATTCACATCTAGGTGATCCACATGGCCTACTCATGATTTTCTATACATCAACAATACTAATCACATCGGGCAACGACACATTTATATCATCATCAATAACAATGCCCATATCCATATACACAAGCTGACGAGGCTAACAAAATAATATACAAAATATGAGTTGACAAGGCTACAAGACATCTAACCATACACAACTATCTACGAGCCTCTAAGAAGAGTATGTAACATCATATAGACGGGACAGGACCCCGGCATGCCCATATGTATGTACACAAAAGAATAATACCAACAGCTGTAGCTCCGGATGAAATGGAGCTCCTCTATGCAGTCCCTAAACAAGAAATCTATGGGTCAAGCCTGCCTCACTGTCCATATGCGGGCATGACGCAGCGTCCACAAACAAAAGGACGTCAGTACGAATACTGTACTGAGTATGTAAAGCATGATCAATAACATAATGGAAGCATAAGAAATAACATAGGATAGACGAGTCATGAAATGAAAGAGCTAGGTATACCTCTAGCGACGTTTGTCATATTTACTTACCCTCTTCCTAATGGGAAACTTTCATTTCATACAATCATACATTTAGAAGTGTCATACCCGACCATAAAGGTTCGGTGTCTTACATACCCGACCATGATAAGGTTTAGTGTTATACATACCTGGCCCTACCAAGGCTCAGTGCCCAACTGCAGTGGTGTGCGTGCGATATGTATCATACCCGACCATAAAAGCTCGGTGTTACATAATAGCCATACATACTTATACACGTGTACATACTAGTCCATATATAATTATCACCAACATCATTACCATCATCCTTTTCGTTACCTCTTTCCTTGGAGGATCGACTATCATATAAAGGAGGCAATAGCATCGTGAAAATATCAAGAATCATGAGCTTTGGTAATTCTAGGGATGGAGTCATTTAGAAGACATTTTAGAACCCATGGGGTGGTATATAGCAAAGGAATCATGCCTTAATGAAAGAAGGGTTAGCCTTACATATCTCGTCGTCTTCTTAACTATTTAACGTTCACCGTCGAGCTTGAGAAATCTACATTTAGAAGGATTCATACCATGGTTAAGCCTTAATGATACTCTTAATTCAAACTAGAATAATTCGTGATCTAACGAAAATTGGGCAGCATTCCTCCTATTTCATCGACTTCCACTATATTACTATACAACTCCCAAACATCCACAATAACATCCACAATATCATAATCAAGTAACCACATTACATTAAGCCTTCAATATTCACTCTCATCTTCAACTCATACTAGCAACTTCATACCAACTTTTTGCACATTTTCATACAATGCTTCCTCATCACCATTTTTACCTTCCATAATAAGATTATATCCATATCATACTAAGAATCACAACTTAAGTTAGCTTACTACTCAAAAACATCATAAAAACTACATTTAGACTTCATTTTCTACTTTCTTCTTCTACCCAAGTTTTGCTACAACTAAGCACTCTTAATAACATGAAATAAGCATGAAAACTAACCTTTTTATCCCATAGGAACAAGCTTTGGAGCAACTATCAACTTGTGCAAAAACCCTAGCTACAATGCCCAAGTATATCTTGAAATCTACCAACCCTAGGAAGACATCTAACTGATGAACACTTTGATTCTTGCTATTTAATCTTTGTAATCTCATGGGTTTGGGTGAAATATGTTTGGAGAAGGGTTTTGGAGCTTTTGAGAGCTTGGAGGAATTGTAGGAAATGAAAAAGAAGCAAGGGTAGGCCTTGTATATAAAAAGAAAATCTGACCCGACCCGATTATACTGCCAATTATACGGGCCCTATAATTTATACGGTCAGTATAATTAGACCGTATAATCCCACCAGGGATTGTTACGCCAAAAAGATACAGCAAACTAACATAAAGGTGAAAAAAAAAATCAGTCCAACACAACAAGCAACCATATCGCAACATGCTCGTATGAAAATTTACAAGAAAACACAGAACATGGGGGAGCCGTGGGAGAAGACAACACAGTCACCGAAAAATTCAACTCCGGCTAGATCTGAAACAGGACAAAAGGATTGCCTGAAAATGCAAGAAATAGCCCAACAGTAGCACAACAAACAAACACAATTATACGTATACGAAAAATGTATAAAACACGAAACAAACGGGAGTCGTCGGAGATGGTGGTGGAGCTCAGAATGGGGAAGGGGCTGTTTGGTTCGTGGTGTGAGGAAGAAGAAGTGGACTGGTGGTTGCTCGCGGTGGAGCTGTTTTGTTTGTTGGCTGCTCCGGTTCACCGGAGATTGAAGCACGAGGACAAAAAAAAGGGAGGCGATGGTGTGGTGGTTTGCGGTGGAATGGGTGAGAGGGAGGGGGAGACGAAGTGGTGCAGTGGGGTCGTGGAGTGGTGGTGTGCGGGCTGTTTCGCGGCTGCTCCGTTTCACCGGAGCAGCAAAAAATGAGATGAAGGGGGCTGTACGGTGGTTGTGGTTGTTTGGTGGAGGTGTGGTGAGGAAGATGAAGGGGTGCAGCGAAGGGCTAGTGGTGTTGGTGTAGAATTCTGGCGAGCTCGTCGCCGGAGAAGATGGTGGAAGGCGGCGGTTTTGTGGGGGGAGGAAGAGGATAATGACTTTGGCTTTTGTTTAAAACAAGATCTGAAAAAAATGTTTTGTGTTGTGTGTAGAAGGTTGTGTAGAAGATTAAATTAACCCCTCCCTTTTCTTATAATGCAAAATGGCCCCCTGCTTTGTTCAAAAAATAAAAGATTGCACCTCTCTGTCTCCTTTACCTCTTTTAACTAATGTGTAAAAATGTATTAACCAATGGATCAAGAACCCAACCCATCACCTCAAATGTCAACTTTTTAAAAAAGTGTCGAGACCTTGACTTGATCGAATTTTCGCTCTGCGTTTAAAAATTAATTGCTCCAGTTTTCTCTGCACTGACGGACTGTACTAAAATATAGTTAACTAGTATAAATAATAATGTATGTAAAAATAAATATAAATATTAATGTATAGGATATAAAAAATGTATTGCTATAAAATTAAGAAACAATTAATTGCACAAAAATGGTAGTATTACGCTGTACATGTGCAAAATAATGATTCTTGAAAAATGACAATAAATTGATAAAATTTCTAAAATAAGGATAATCATCAATAAATTGTCGAAAAATGTAAAAATGTGTAAAAAGCTATTTTGTGCTCTTTAACGAATAAAGACCACCCGAGACGTTAATTTTAAGCACGTTGAGCCAAAATTAGGTGTCAACAGGGATCACCCTTCTTTGGAAGCAATCTACGGACCATTATACGGGCCGTATAATTTATACGGTCCGTACAAATGGTCGTACAACTAGGAATTTCCGAATTTCATTCTTGTCGACTCGTTTGACTACCAATCCTTGGCACTTATATAACACTTCATTAACCATACAATAGGCCCTATAGCAGCCCCTCAAGATATTTCTAAATAAATATTAGCTCAATTATAGCGAAAACCTTTCCGAACACCACTTGCATTTCACTTCTTTCTACAAACTAAACTTCACTTATTCATATGACTTCGAAATCTTTGGCCAACATGGAAATTTAATAGATAGAAACGATAATCAAACGTCAACTTTCATGTTTGAGTCAAAGCCCTAGAACTAAAGAGTTTAGCTCCACATAGACATGGAAGAAAAACAACAAATTATCCAAATAAAAAAAGTCAAAATAAGTATTACAGAGAAGAGAAGGTAAAATCCTGTAACTACTACCTTCACGGCAGCTCCAAGCTCTCTCTAGGTCAAAGGTTCTGAACTAAAGGTTTCAAGCTATCCCAAGTTATGTAAAAATCATATAAAATATGTATTTATAGAGTACTAAAAGCCTGGGCTTTTAAAAACCAAATCCAAATCAAAAGAGGAAAAACAACCGAAAATAAACCTGGCACGACAACTTGGGCGTCTCCCCAGGCGTCGCACCAAGGCAAATTTCCAGTGCTTCAATTTGCTGCTTTGTTGCTCAATTCGTCACGTCAATCAGTTGCATGCCACGTAGACAAATGTTAGGTATCCTCCATTTTGTCTTCCAACGTTGTTCATTTTAATTCCTTGAATTCTAACTTCCATGTGGACAACAGCATCTGTGCACTTCCTTCTCTTATTTTCTTATTTTGCACATTTGATGACACCAATTATTACATGATAATTTCACAATCATTAGGCCACTAGGGGATATCTCTCTTATGTCTTCTTTTCTTTTCTCAATTTCCCCATTTTTTTATTCACTTTTGGTCCAAAGCTCTTCATCTTCACATCATTTTATTCCTACAAATTAAAATATAATATTAAGCACAAAGCAATATAACAGTACTCAAAAGACGATTAAAAGTATTAAAATGTGAACAACTAATAGCTAAATATATGCATTTTAGGCCGAACATCACCACCCCACACTTAAACGCTTGCTCATCCACGAGTAAGCACTAAAGCCTCTCCCAATAAATCAAGCCTAGGAACACCACCACTTTGGTTGATACCAACAATTAGGCCTTATGGCAACTCAAACCATCAAACATGTACTTCCTAATCATCACGCAAGATATACAAGTCAACAAATAAACAATAAACTTCTAACCTCTTAAACCCTAGAGATGGACTCTAATTCATCAAATTTAAGCTCGCTCACCTCTCTGTCAAAGAAATCTAATAACATCACCTATCTGTCATGAAACAAGTGCCCTGATCAGAAGAATAAGTAGTCCACACACTCAAATTAAAGAATCGAATGTAATTTAAGAACTTAGCATCAAAGCATAACTTTCGCGCTCACAAAGAAATTCACAAGTATGCACAAAGAATCATAGGCTTGCCCATTATGTATATCTATACTAATGTAAGTATGCTCGAATAGAATCAAATAGGATTTTAACGGGTTGTAATATTGGCTAGGGGACAGGTAGGAAAACTATATAATAGTGACTTACACTTCCCTAAGCACTTTGCACTTTTAGACTTTATCATTCATTATTTTCACCTATTCACTTTATTTTTCAGCCCTCTCTTCATCAATTATTTTCACTAGTACTTCTCATCATATCAAGAACGCTTCAATTTTTTTTCTCATTTTTTTTCATGTCACATTCTTTCTGAGAGGGCCTTTTCATCACTTTGCAGCTTATCATTGGTCACCATTTTTTTCACTTGACCATCTCTTTTCTTCAGATTTTACAATTATATCCCAGTCTAAGCTACAGTGCTCAAGGAAGCAGGGTGCAAAAACTAGGGATTCAAACAAAGGATCAAGGCAAAAATACGACTAACAAATAAAAGGCTACAGGCTCAAAAGGCTAACTAGTGGTACAATTTGTGAAAAGGCTAAATTCACAAGACATATTAAAAAAAGCCTATTGTCATCTTCTAAACAGATCAACACTTTTTATTTCGTTTCACTAACATGCAAGGCAAGTTCTAGACTAAGATGAAAAACATGGAATATACACAAGAAATCCTCACCACACAGGGCACAAGTATCAATCAAGATGGAACAAATCTATTCTAAGACAGATAGGATCATTACGAACAACAAAATAAGAATAAGCTATATACAAAGTTACAATCATGAGCTAAGTGTCAGAAAGTCTGCTATCTTTTTCATTACTCAAGCACTCACAGGAAAGTATTACTCAAGCTCAGGCCTAAATATGCTAGTATCAAACAAGTCAAAGGGGTCTTTCTTCTCTCTCCTTTAGGACTCCTAAAAAAAAATCACTCCTAAAAAATAAAAAATAAAACCCGGTTCAAAGGCCCCCTCTCGAGAAAGAACTGAAGCCATGAGAAAACCCAAGAGGTGGATGATCTATGCCACTAATGAAGGACCAAAAAAAAAAATATAAAAGAGAAATAAAAGAAAGAACAAAGTAAAAATCTTTTTGAATTTTCTTGGTTTTTGGTTTTTTATTTTTATTTTTTTTATAAATATATAAGGCTAAGAAATAAAAAAAATCCTATGGCATAATCATCCTTGACCTCAAAAATCGGAAGCACCCACCCTACACTTAATAATATGTGTTGTCCTGAATGCATTATAGCAAAGAAAAAAAATTAAAACAAGGGTGAGAAATACTACCTAAGACCCTCTAGGGCCTAGCTAGCAACATGATCTCATCATCAAGGGGCGAATGACCCCACACTTAAAACTCTGGCATGCTCCTCATCTTTCAACTTCGGGTACTCAAACTTCCCCTAATCTGCAAAACAAAAACAAAACAAAACGTGACACTGTAAAAATAAAATAAAATAAAATAAAAATAAATTACAAGCTGGGTTGCCTCCCAACAAGCGCCTTAGTTAACGTCGCGGCACGATGTGGATCAACTTTTTCCTCCACCTCGAACTTATGAATTTCACCCCTAATTTTGCATCAAATTTTCTATCACGCTTCTGTGGAGGTGGTGTGAAAATAAAGGAACCAAGAAATAGGTGTCGCATCTTGCACTTCTTGGCCCTTAAGTGAGGAATGTCATTTTGCCTTTTCGGTGTGGCAAATTTCAGGATGTAAGGCTCTTGTTCCTCATGTATACAATTCTTCATCGGTGTGGAGGGCTCGATTTCCATGTCACCAACCAAACACAATGTAGAAAAATGTTTAGAATGAGGACCAACACGCCCCAACTCTAAAACTGCATTGTTTTTGACATCCTCACTTTTGTACACTTCCTCAACATTGGCATTATCAACAAAGATCTGATCAAATGGTTGGAATTACTTTATCTGCTCCACATGCTAGCCACTATCCAAGATAATATGTAGTTGGGCATCAGACGCCTCAACCTTTTTATTCAATTGAGCTTGCAGGTTATGAATATCTGAGCTAAATTAGTCTATCTCGTATCCGAGCTTTGTTCTTTCTTCCATGAAGTATGTCATGTCACTTTCCAGGCCATTTAGAGCAGCCTTGGCTTCGGTCATATTACTATTATCCATTCCAATACTTGAGCAAATGCCATGATAATTTTTTCTCTGTAATCTCTACAAATTCCTCCAATTCCAGCTCTTCCATTTGCATCCCTACTTCCATCTGTGTTGATCTTCACCCAATTTTCAGAGGGCTTCAACCATTTAACCACAGTACATTCAATCTTGGGAGTAATGCCCATAACCTGTTGATACATAAATTCCCACCTGGAGCTCCATTCAGTATTACTCTTTGCTTTGGAGACAACCCATTTCAGATGAGAAAGAATCTTATATTGAATCCTCTTAGTATAGCATCTATTACCTCCATATATGACTAAGCATCTCGCTTTCCATATCTCCCAACAAATTACTCCTGTAGTAATTTGTAGAATAGTTTGACGAATTGAGTTTTTTGGTTTGATATTCCACCACTTTTGAAGCATACACCTTATAGGTATATCCTCCCAAGAAATTCCAACAGGATTTCCGAAGAAATTCCACATTTGTTCAGCAATTTTCCCACCAATGAAAGTATGGTGCATAGTATCTCTTTGATCATTAGGGCAACAAAAACACATGCATCACTGTCAATCCCCAATCTACCAATAGTATCATTAAAAGGTAAGTTTCTTTTTAAAAATCTCCACATTAAGAAGGACATTTGAAAAGGTAAATGCTTATGCCAAATCTTCTTTAAAAAAATAAGAAAGCTCATTTTTCTGTCTAATATGTCTCCAGGCAGAAGCAGTAGAAAAAGTACCATTACTGTTAGGCATCCAAATAGGAGTATCAATTAGATCCGGATTACCTATGTCAATGGAGTTGATGTGTTCAGTAAGATATTCAGGAAGCTGTAACAGATCTATATCCCAATTCCCATTAGTAATAGCGTCACTGACAATTTGGGCATAATTAAAATCATTTCTATGAATAATCTGGGCTACAACACCCATTTCACACCAGTTATCCCACCACAAATTACTATTTCCCTTATTGATTTTCCAAATTAGAAGTTCTTCCACTAGATCTCTAATTTTGATCAATTGTTTCCAAGCAAGGGAATGAGTAGGCTGAATAGTAGAAGAAACAGGATGAGTATAACAATACTTAGCTAAAACAAAAGTACCCCATAGAGATTTACATGTTCTAAGCCTCCACCATCTTTTCATAGTTAAACTCTTACTAACATCAAAAATACTTCTAAAACCTAGACCACCTTCCTCTTTTGGAAAACACATGTTATCCCAAGAACTCCAATGATATTTATTTTTACCCTCAACAGAACCCCAAAAGAAATTGGCAAAGTAACTTTCAAGTTGCAACAAAACAATTCTAGGAGGTTCTAAAGCAGACAAAAGATAAAATGGTTGAGATTGCAAGACATGCCTGATTAAAGTAGTTTTGCCCCCAATTGAAAGAAGTTTACCTTGCCATCCTGTAGTCCTTTTCACCAATTTGGATATCATCTCACTATAGTAAGCAATGCTTTGTCCCCCTACATATAAAGGACAACCCAAATAAGTAATGGGAAAGTTAGAATGTTTGTAACCAGTTACCTCTTTAATTCTCTGAATGATGTTGTTAGAAGCCTTGGGTTCCACCAGGAAGCAAATCTTGTTGATATTTATCCTTTATCCAGAGCACTTTTGATAATTTTGAAGTTGATGCATAACCAATTCAAGAGATCTCTTACCGCCAGAGGTAAAAATAATAACATCATCTGCATATGCAAGGTGAGTAATGTGTGGACCATTATAGGGCAAACTGAATCCCCTATATGGATGAATGTGGGGCAGTTGGTTCAACATTATAGATAAGACTTCTACCCCAAGAACAAATAAAGAGGGGGATAGAGGATCACCTTGCTTAAATCCCTAGTAGAGTGAAAAAAATCCTTTTCTCACCCCATTAATAATAATAGAATACCAGACATTAGAAATTAATCTTCTAGTCATAGCAATCCATTTATCTGAAAAAACAAATTTCTTAAGAGCATGAAGAAGAAATTTCCAATTAACCCTATCATAAGCCTTAGCCATATCCAATTTAATGACCGTGTTGCCTCCAAAATTATTCTTTCTAATATCATGAATAATCTCCTGTGCAAGTAAAACATTTTCAGTAATAGATCTACCTTTAAGGAAACCTGTTTGATTCTCAGAAATAATATTAGGCAAAATATTATTAAACCTAGAACTAATGATTTTGGAAATAATCTTGTTAGAACAATTACTAAGACTAATAGGTCTCATTTCATTAAAAGAGCTAGGATTCTCAATTTTAGGCAAGAGAATAAGACAAGAAATAGTAAAGAATTTAGTCAAACCTATCCCTCCAAAAAATTGTTGAATCACCTCAATCAGATCATGTTTGATGATTTCCCAACAACTTTGATAGAAAGAACCTCCAAAACCATCAGTCCCTAGAGAGCTGCCAGCATTGAGTCCAAACACAGCATCCCTGATTTCATCTTCATTTGGAATAGCCTCCAGCATATTGTTGTCTTCCTGATTAACTCTTCGATTTATACAGTCTAAGTGGTGAAGTTCAATTTCTTGATCATCACAGAATATTTTACTGAAGTAATCAACAGCCTCTTTAGCAATCTGTTCTTCCCCTGTGATCCATTGACCATTTTTTGACTGGATCCTCTAAATCGTAGCTTTCCTTCTCTTATCGTTAATAACAGCATGAAAATATTTAGTACTAGAGTCTCCATCCTCTAACTATCTGATATTTGCTCTTTGCCTGAGAATGGATTGTTCACATTTCAACCACCTAGTATGTTCAACCTAAGCTTTATGAACTTGAGGTCTCAAATCATCATTATCATTGTCAATATAATCAGTTTCAAGATCCATCATCTTAGCTTCCCATTCTTTGACTTTATCAAACACATTCCCAATTTGCTTTCTGGACAATAAAATAATTTAGGGCCCAGCCGGGTTCGAACCGGTGACCTCTTGATTTGCAGTCAAATGCTCTACCACTGAGCTATGGACCCTGTTGTGCATGTCAATGTATATTAGACGTGTTTTAAATATGTATGAGGGTTAGAATATACGTATGTATGACATCTGAGATATGTATGTCAGCTAGGGAGGGCATGCATGTATTATGTGTTTTGACAAAAAGCTTTCGCTATTTTTTGAAATCTGAATAATCTCGCTATAATATGTCATTAGGGGGATTATTTAATAGTGTTACTTATGAAATTACGATTTGAATTATAGCTCATTAATTGTTTATCTCATCTTGACCCAACTCATCTTACCTCAAGTAACATTTGGGTGTGTTAGCAACCCGTGGGCCCAATCTGCCCATTTGATACCTCTATGGAAAACTTGTATATGTGCTACCCAAGGGCGGAGGCATAGTGCAAGTTACGAGTTCGGCAAAACCCAGTGATTCTAGCTCAAACCTTTAAAAATGTCATTTAATATGTACAAATAATTTACCCAAAATCCAATAATGAAGCAACATGCATTATGATTCAGAATTCACAAACTAAAAATCTTGGCTCTGCTTCTATGTTACTAGCCACCTTATTATATTGGATGCCAGTGGATTTTTAATCTGATGGTTGATTGGGATTAATTTAAGACAAATTAAGAGATGTTTTATGTTCAAGTAGTAAATTAATATTTTTCTTTCATTTACTATATGTTGTGTTCTTTATCGTGTAAATAAATCACTACAAAAAAAGCGGGTCTTAGCGGCGGTTTCTTTGTGACAGTTTAGCTAAACTGCCGCTAGATATTAATTTCCCATCGTTTGACGTGGCAGTTCAACAATAGTCATAAATTGCATAATTTCCTGGCGGTTTTATTTTAATTTTTCGACGGTTTACGTAAATTATATTTTTTTGCGGCAGTTCATTTGGATTTGTGGCGGTTTGGCCTTTTAAAAAATTTAACAAATATAACGGATTAGTTGTATTTTATTTTATACAAATGTCAACTAGGTGGAGCCCACGACTAAAATACAATGATAGAGACAAAGTGTCAATGGGCTAATACTGGTAAAGGCATAAAAATTCTTCATTAGCCCATTCTACACTCTTCACTCCAACACACTCTTTCACTCATACACTCTAAAAAAATTCTCAAAATCTGAAATCAGTTTGCTCCTAACTCGTGTGAAGTTGTTTAGGTATATTGTTTCTCAATCGATCTACCTAAATAAAAATTGTATAGGTATATTACACTGTTTTGCTTCAAGCACTATAACTCTTTCTATTGTGACTTTTTCACTCCCGAAATTCCTACTTTCATACTTGCATACATGATTGTTTAGGTATTTTGATTGTTTAGGTAGATCGATTCTTGCTGCTAACTTGTTTTCTAGGGTTTTAATGTTCTAATTTTAGTTCTAATTTTGATTGTTTTCCCTAATCTAGGGTTCTTGCATGAAGTTCTATGTACTGATTTCACCCGATTCATGTTCTAATTTTAAATCTTTTGGCCAAATTGGGACTGAGTTGGTAAAATTGGTGGAAATTTTTTTTCTATCAACACTCGATTGGTGATTTTACTGTAGAAAACTTTAAATTAAGATAACTGTCAAGGAAATTTTGGTAGAAAACTGTTTTTCTTCTGGAAATTTCAATCTATTTTTATTGTTTTTTGGCTCGTTGGTGATTTTACTTGTTGCTATGTGCAGAGTTATTAATTAAAAATTTTGAGATTATTTGTGTTGATGGTTAATTTAGCGTTGATTCCCTGTTTGTTGAAATGATTTGCTTGAATTATGGTGTTTTCGTGGAGTTCCAGAAACTCTTCTGTATGTATGATTTTGTAGATAGGGTTGCAATTGATGCCCATTTGTTCCCATGAATAGCATGAGCCTGTTGGATACTGAAGCCTCGTACATGTGATTGAATTTGTGCTAACTGAATTGTTTGAACATTTGTCAAGGAAAGCCGATTTTAAGTTTGAATATTTAATCTCTCCTTTATTTAGGATGGATAAGAGTTGGATACTGAAGCCTCGTACTACACTTGAGTATAAGAAAGGGCTACAAATATTTTTAGACTTTGCATTTTCTAATGTGTCATCTGATAATAGGATTAAGTGTCCTTGTTCTAGTTGTGGGTTTAGACTATATCAGACAAGAGCAGATGTGTTCGATCATCTATTGTTCAGCCCTTTTCCGACAGGTTACACTGTTTGGTTATTACATGGTGAGAAGGATGTAGGAGAAACTTCAACCACTAGACATGAAAGTCAACATATTGACGCTCGTGATAATCCAATGCAAGACATGGTTAATGATGTTTTCAATTTCTATGGACAACCTGCAAACCAAGAACATGCCACATCGCATGGACCAGTAACCGAAGGCGAAAATGACATGTTGCCTTTACCTGATGGTCCAAATGATAAAGCTAAAGAGTTTTATGAGTTAATGAGGGATGGGGAACAAGAACTTTATCAAGGGTGTGTGAAGTACTCAAAGTTGTCTTTTCTAGTGAGACTTTATCACATTAGTGCATGTGTGGGATGAGTGATAAGGCCATGACGATGATAATAGAGTTGTTGCATGATGCCTTTGAGAATGCAAAGATCCCCAAGTCATTCTATGAGGCCAAGAAAACTATTAAAAAACTTGGTCTTAGTTATAAGAAAATACATGCATGTCCAAATGATTGCATGTTATATCGGGGAGAAGATAAAGAAAGACAAGAATGCAAGCGATGTGGCATATCTAGATGGAAGGTTAATGCTAAGAAAAAAATTTCCAGTGATCTTGAAGCAAATAAAAAGAAGACACTGCAACCTGCAAAAGTTCTTCGTTATTTTCCTCTAATTCCACGACTGCAAAGGTTGTTCATGTCTAGTAAGACGTCTACTGATATGAGATGGCATACTGTTGATTTCCATAAGGATGGTTTATTGAGGCATCCAAGAGATCCTGAAGCATGGAAAAGTTTTGACTTCACATTTCTTGAATTTTCTCAAGATCCACGTAATGTCCGTCTTGCCTTAGCGAGTGATGGGTTCAATCCTTTTGGACATATGAGTGCTAATCATAGCATTTGGCCACTGGTTCTTATTCCGTACAACACCCCTCCCTGGGTATGCATGAAACAGTCTAACTTCATTCTCTCAATGATAATTCTAGGTAAGAGAATGCCAGGGAATGATATTGATGTTTACTTACAACCTTTGATTGATGAATTGAAGGAGTTGTGGGATGGTGTTCAGACCTTTGATGCTTTGTCAACTGAACTTCCGTATTGGAAAAAAAAAGTATTGGGAGTTTAACTTATTGCATCACAATCTTGATGTAATGCATATTGAGAAAAATGTGTGTGACAATGTGATAAATACTTTGCTCAATGAAACTGGAAAGTCAAAAGATCACGTTAATGCTCGAAAAGACCTACAATCAATGGGCATAAAATCTGATCTTTGGCCTGATGAGCATGGAGATTATTCCTCTGCTATTTTTAGTATGACAAATGAACAGATAGACATTTTTTTAAGGACTTTAATGAATGTGGTTGTTCCAGATGGTTACTCAAGCACTATCTCGAGATGTGTTGATGTGAAGCAACGAAGATTATTTGGGTTAAAAAGTCATGATTGCCACATTCTTATGCAGCAACTATTGCCGATAACATTGAGGAATGCATTACATGGCTTAGTGTCTGCAGATTTAGCTGATCTTTCATCATTTTTTCGGCAGTTATGTTCTAAAGTGTTGAATCCCATGGACCTTGATAACCTCCAGAATCAAATCATTCTCACTTTGTGTCATTTAGAAATGATATTTCCTCCATCTTTCTTTACTGTCATGGTTCACTTAGTTGTTCATTTAGTTGATGAAGTGAGACGTGGTGGCCCGGTACATTATCGATGGATGTATCCTATTGAAAGGTAACCTTATTTTGCTAAGTTGTTTATCCACTTTGTTTAGCTAAATAAGTTGCATTTTCTAAATCAGTAATTGTTTAATCACACAGGTTCTTGGGGCATTTAAAGTCTTTTGTACGTAATATGGCGCAACCTGAAGGCTCAATTGCTGAAGGTTATTTGGCAGATGAAATTTTAACATTCTGCTCAAGATATTTTGAAGATGTTGAGACAAGAATGAATAGGCCGAGGCGTGTGGATGATAAACCTGATGATGTTGGATATCATGAAAAGGAAACTATGTTCCCAAAAATTGGCAAATCAGTAGCGGGTTCATATTTTAAGCTACCATCAATGCAGAAGCAACAAGCACATCGTCATGTGTTAATTAATTGTCCAGCAGTTGACCCATTTATCCAGTAAGTAAATTAAAAAAAAATTATTTGGTCTGTTCAAGTCTTAGCTTTCTTTCATTTCTCTCTGCTCATTATTTTCTTATCACTGACTCTTATAGCTACTGTTGCTGCTAACTGTTTTTCCTACCCACTCATTACTGTTGCTTTGATTTGTGCTATTTAATTCATTGGAAATTAATCTAACTAACCGGATAATTACAGAGGTGCGATTACAATTGTACTCCATATTTTGTTAACTTATTTTCTACACAGGGAATTTAGGACAGAAACAAAGAGAAGGTTAAGGAGTCGAACTCGGTCGGAATCTACGATAGATAAAATTGTGCACAAAGAATTTGTTTCCTGGTTTCAAAAGCGAGTAAGCGAAAGTTATGTCATATTTTCTTCCAACTTTGGAGATTTAATCAATTATGAATTTATATGGCTCATTCTCAATGTCAGATTTTGAATGACGTCAACGAGCATTCCAGGGAACTTAGGTGGCTTGCAGTTGGACCACTTGAAGAAGCCAAGATATTTACTTCATACAATATCAATGGATTCAAATTTAGAACTCTAACACGAGAGCAGGGGCTGAAAACTCAAAACTGTGGAGTATTTGGTACATTTGATACTAGAAGTTATGCAAGCAACCGTGACAACAATATGGTAGTTGGAGGTGTTCCGTATTACGGAAAATTGGTGGACATAATCGAATTGAACTACAATGGTCAATTTACAGTTACCTTGTTCAAGTGTCAATGGGTTAATACCACTACTAATAAAGGCATAAAGAAAGATGAGTTGGGATTTACGAGTGTTAATTTTTCCCATTTGATACATCTTGGTGATCGGGAAGAGCATGAGCCGTATATATTGGCATCACAAGCCCAACTTGTATATTATGTTGATGATGAAAAGGAAAAACAATGGAGTGTTGTTGTTCATCTAAAACCAAGAGACTTGTATGACATGGGAGAAGAAACAGAAGAAGAGTCCATTTATGATATCGTTTCTTCTTCACAAGAATATCTGGGTAGTCGGTTTCCTAATGGCGATCAAGATTTACGATTGACAAGGGATGAAAATAGAAGATGAAGATAAATATTAGTTAGAAATATGATTACCAGATTTTAAAAGTTGTAAATGAACACTGGTTCATCCAAACTGTTTATTGCACATTTAATTAGAGTTCCTCCACCTGTATAACAGGCTTCTGTCTGGACACTTGATGTTAATTTTGACTTCAATTTTCTCTATTAAAGCCTCTGCTTTTTAATTGGTTGTTGCTAAAATTATGTGTGACTAACTTTCTGCCTATATTTGCAGCAATGGCTAGGCCAAGATGGTTCAAGGCTACACCACTTGATACAGAGATCACTTCTGCAAATTCTCATGAGGTTAGGTGTAAACGCTTTAAGGTTGCACCACCTGAAGCTGGTTCTGCATCACAAACTTCGTCTAATGGTAGTGATCATGTTAGCATGCCACCGACACATGGGCCTGAGTATGCTTCATCTGAATCTGATTCATCGAATGATGATGATGTCCCACCTGCTTCTAGTGGGACTACTACAAGTAAGAAGAAGAGCTATTGGATTGTCAGTCTTATTGGTAAGCATCGTTATTACTCTTGTACTTTCGATTTGCTTAACAACGATATTATTTAAAATATGACCATTTTTGTTCTAGATGAGGGTGGTACCATTACAGAAGGAAGACTGAAGGTGCGAGATATTTGGTCACTTCCTACGGGTAAAAGAATTATCATCCCGTGCAATGAGCTTGGCCAACCAATAGATGATGCAAGTGGTCTCTTGGGTGGCTTCATGGAAGATTTAGGCTCTGAATTTTCTAAATTTCCTATGTGTTACAAGTCATGGCGTAAGGTTCCAGTTAACTACAAGAATAGCGTATATGACGACATTATACAGGTGCACTATTATTATATTTTTGTATTTTTCTGTTGAAATATGGAATGCGTATTGATCTTGCGGTATGCGTTAATGGCCAAAAATATTTAGTAGTATTTCTCTATGAAGTTAATTTCTCCAAGTTCGATGAAATCCCAATGGGGCTGTTGTTCGAAGAAAGACTAATAGGTTTCTTCATGTTGGAATCCTTCTATGCAATACTTAAATAAATTCTCCTCAAGAGAAAAGTCTTGCACTTTGTGGTACTCAAGTAGTAGGTTATTCTGTATCTGAAAAGTGTTATTCCTTATTGTTCTTATTTGTTTTTTATGTTTATATTTTCAGGCTTCAAACAGGCCAAGACCATCTTCCCCATCCAAATGTTGAAACCCACCGCAATGCTAATCATGCTATGTTCAACCTGGATTTAGTTTGTGATGAATTCCAGTTCTAATTTTGTTAGCAATGAACTTTGTTTTTCTGGAACTGTGGATTTTGCACCAGTTTATCAGATTTTGGGTCTTATAGTTGGACAAATAGAAATTGTTCTGTTAAGAATTCTCCAAATTGGAGCTATGTTGCTTTGTTTTTGAACCTATTATTCTAGTTATTTGAGG
Source organism: Lycium barbarum (assembly GCF_019175385.1). Taxonomy (NCBI): domain Eukaryota; kingdom Viridiplantae; phylum Streptophyta; class Magnoliopsida; order Solanales; family Solanaceae; genus Lycium; species Lycium barbarum. The sequence goes on along the minus strand of NC_083343.1, from coordinate 115,988,049 downwards.
GTTTTTTGTCCATGTGCCTTTGTATTTAGTAGTGCAAATTGTTTTGTTCAGAATTCTCTAAAGTACTTTTTCTATAGAATTGCTATGTTGTTATAGGTTGGAATATGTAAAAATATTGGGCAAATTCTACAGAAAAATGTGGTCAAACCGCCACAAATTGAATTGGAAAACGCTGCTATTGTATTTTTATTTTTATAGGTCAAATCGCTGTAAAAATGAATATAAACCGTCGGGAATATTACATCAGTTACAAACCGCTGCTGTTTAGTAATTTGCTGCGGTTATTCCAGCGGTTCATCTAAACCGCGACAAAAGGGTTTTACGACCCCATATCAGGCGACAGATTTAAACTGATGCTAATTTTATACTGCGACAGTTTGAACCGTCGCAAAATAGAGGAACAAACCGCTGGGAAAAAGCTTTTTTCCTGTAGTGAATATTACTCATTTCATTTCAAATCATGAGGTGCACGGTTTTACTTTGCGGAAATAAAAAAAGTTGAACATCTACATCAAAGATAAAGTATGCATCAGCACATAGGCCTGCATTACGTACATTAATATTAAGTTTTGCATTGGCACTAAAGCCCTGCATTATTACATTGACATTACTTTTTTAGAGATGTAGCAGAGAAATGACATGAAGATCATGCTTCGGCCTTTCCAATTCTATCATCCAGTTTGAACTGAAAGAGCATTGGCATCTCCGAGAGAACCAAACGATCATATCCACTTTGCTTGATGGTGCCAATGTTATGGCAAGTAACATCAGGACAGAACACTAGCTTATAGTACAAGTTACGGTAAGGCTTAATTTGGAACCAACTTGTCACATCGAGAGGATTTCCCAACTTTGCACCTGTGCTTATGGTGAAGACATGGGCCAGGAGTATAAGAGGGGAGTCTACCTTCCACACGGTTAGGTTAGAATACAAATAATTATCAAGATAGAAATTGATGTTTACCGAAGAGGACACCACAATCTTTTGATGTTTGGGATCTTTATGTGTAAAATAAACTCCAATACCATCGTCTCCAGAATTATTGGATTGCACTACTGATGTGGGACAAGTGTTTTGTTGTTGATCGCCGAGATTAGCAAGGCGTATGCCTCCACTGTTCATAAGGTAGTTGGCTGGAATTATGAAGTGCCTGCTGCTTTTGTTGAGGGGATTACCATATGTGTCGAGTACATCTCTTAATAGTTGGTTGTTTGGAGCATCAGTGTTGGAAGTTGCAAAGGCTGACAAGGGAAGGAATATTGCAAGGGAAAGAAAGAGTAATATGGTCTTCATCTTTAGGGATTTAGCTTGATTTGTTTTTGATGATTTATCCTTCTTCCTAACCCCTTCAATTTATAGTCAAGATTGCTTGCTCTAATGTACGTGAAGCACGTTTAATTTGTTTGTTTAAAGCATTATTGGCATTTCCCTTGCTCTCCATTGAATCCGCGACTTTTGTGGTACCAAAAAAAAAAAAAAAGTTAGAACCAAAATAACACTTAAAAAAAAAAAAGTTTCACACACGAATTCTGTGCGTGAAATGATCAAATTGTAAAGTTAAAACTTTGATGCTTTCACGCACAGAATTCGTGCGTGAAAGAGGGCAACATAAGTTGTCCCTTCTCCTTCCCTACCAGGGTCCCTCCATTTCAAAAATAAAATAAAATAAATAAAAATGCCATTAAAGGCGATTATGTGGTCCCCAAGCATAGAAAACGTCGTTTTCATGTTGTTTTTCAACACAAAAGTTAATATTCTTGGTATATTGAAGTGTAGGAATAAGTTTCTAAGGTCTGATTTCGGAATAGAGCGGCGTAGAACTCATTTCAAAAACTAAAAAAAAAAGCTTCAATCTAGGTATTTCACTATGAATTTTCTATTACATTGTTAAATATATTATTACTCTAAGCATGATTATTGTGTAATTGTTGCGGGTGTCGAAAAAAAAACTTTTACACAATTTTATTTTTTTATTTTTTGCTTTATTGGGGGCTGTTTGGACTGCCCCGTTTTTTCATTTTTTTTAATGTTTTCATTTGTTGTTAATTTGTTAATTATTTATTAATTGTTTATTTAGTATTTGTTAATTGTTAGATTAGCGACTTAAGTATTTGTTAATTGTTAGATTAGCCATTTCAATTGTTAGACTAGCTAATTATTTATTTAGTTTCTGTTAAGCCAATTATTTATTTGTTAATAATTTGTTAATTGTTTGATTAGTTGGTTAATTGTTTATTTATTAATTATATGTTAATAATTTTTTAATTGTTTGATTAGTTAGTTAATTGTTTATTTATTAATTGTTTATGCTAATTGTTTGCTAGCTAATTGCTAATTATTTGACTTATTAATTATTAATCCTTATATTTTAATTGTTAATTTATTTATTTGCTAATTAGTTTAGGATTGAAAACCCATAGTTTAGGATTGAAAACCCTTTATATAATTTTCGATAAAAGATTACATAACTAATACTACTTGTTAATGATTGATTTAAAATGCGTAAAATAGATGGATCACCACAATCCTTAATATAATTCTCGATAAAAGATTACATAACTAAAATTACTTGTTAATGATTGAAAACCCTTATTTTACGATTGAAACCCTTATTTTACGATTTGAAACCCCTAGTTTAGGATTAAAAACCCTTAGTTTAGGATTGATAACCCGTAGTTTAGGATTGAAAACCCGTAGTTTAGGATTGAAAACCTTTAATATAATTTTCGATAAAAGATTACATAACTAATGCGACTTGTTAATGATTGATTTAAAATGCGTAAAATAGATGGATCACCACAATCCTTCATATATTTTCGATAAAAGATTACATAACTAATATTACTTGTTAATGATTGAAACCCTTATTTTAGGATTGAAAACCCTTATTTTAGGATTGAAAACCCCTAGTTTAGGATTGATAACCCGTAGTTTAGGATTGAAAACCCTTAATATAATTTTCGATAAAAGATTACATAACTAATACTACTTGTTAATAATTGATTTAAAATGCGTAAAACAGATGGTTCACCACAATCCTTAATATAATTTTCGATAAAAGATTACATAATAACCCGTAGTTAAGGATAACCCGTAGTTTAGGATTGAAAACCCTTAATATAATTTTCGATAAAAGATTACATAACTAATACTACTTGTTAATGATTGATTTAAAATGCGTAAAACAGATGGATCGCCACAATCCTTAATATAATTTTCGATAAAAGATTACATAACTAATACTAATTGTTAATGATTGATTTAAAATGCGTAAAATAGATGGATCAGCACAATCCTTAATATAATTTTCGATAAAAGATTACATAACTAATATTACTTGTTAATGATTGATTTAAAATGTGTAAAACAGATGGATCACCACCCTCTTGATCTGGGGCCCTTCGACCGAGAGGTACTATATCTTCAGTGGGAGCATAGGTCGCAGTATACATGGACGTCCGAGCTACAGGATGAGGCTCAGGTCCGTACCCGGTTGGGGGACTCGGCATGGGAGATCTTAGCTGCTTGCCCCCCCACATCCTTGCGTCCTGGATATACTACGTCGGGGCGGTATCTACCGGTGCATTGATGTTGGTCGGGTACAACATGATAGGTCGCTAGTGATGGCCTCGATTAAGAGATGGCAACCAGAGATGCACACATTTCATCTCCGCACCGGTGAGGCTACCATTACCCTCCAGGATGTGGAGGTCATTTATGGGCTACAGGTTGATGGACGTCCATTGTATATTGAGAAGCCTCAGGAGCTGCTACCTTACGGGGATGAGTTGACTAGGCTCACCGATTTCGAGGCTTCGGGTGATGATTTTTCGGGCCAGAGTCGGGTTTTGATGTCGGCCCTTCATGCTCACTTGCGCCTCATAGACATGAAGCATCCGATTGGAGAGGACACGCCTCAGGCTGATGTTGACCGACGTGTGCATCTATACCTACTCATCATATTCGGGGACATCCCATTCCCGAACACTTCGGGTTCGCATGTGAGCTTGAGGTATCTTCGGTATATCGACGATCTCGCCGAGTTAGGATGTTATAGTTGGGGCGCTGCTGTGCTGGGCTACACGCATCGAGGATTCTGCCAATGTTCTATGGGTACGAGGGTAGAGGTCCCTACATTTTGCTTGCTCCTTCAGATAATATATTTAAGTGTGCGTAATTAAACACAATTTTTTTTTTGAAACGACGACTGATAAAACATTTTTAATGACTATATCAGATATGGCTATGGACTAGGTTGAGACCTTTTCAGCACGCACTTGCTCACCCTCCCGCTGACTATCTTGCTGAGCTGATGCCATACGCGCGAAGATGGTCGCGAGGCGTACCCCGGCGTGCGGAGACGCACCACAGCCTTCTCCTATTTAAGGATCAGCTAGACCGCATGACGGCGCAGACGGTATGTTCATATCCACACGCTAGACCACATAGCTACTGTTTTAGTCTTTTATTGTTAATTAGTTTAATTCTTTTTACAGGCTTTTATATCATATTTTGGGTGAGCTGCCAGCGTTTTGTAGGGCTGGTCAGCACATGTGGATGTCGCGGTGTCCATTAATACATATGGATATCGTTGAGTATCACGCGCCTGACCGCGTGTTACGGTAGTTTGGGTATGCACAGAATATACCCGAGCTACGGATTGGGAGCACGACCACTATGTGAGGGACAAGCGTTCAGGCGTCAATGATGCATGGCAGCTCCATATGCAGCAGCAGGTCCATAGTTGGGATGCGAGGATGACGAGCCTAGCGGTGGTTTGACATGACACTCCGATCCATATGTACATAGAGTGGTACATGCGGATCACTCACTGATATTATTGGAAACCCTGCTAAGCGTCGTCCAGATGGCCTAGGATATGTAGCTCTCGCAGGAGTGTATGAGGGGCTGGTAAGTTTCATTAATCTTAAACTTAATCCATCGTCTTATGTACTACTTTACAAATTTATTCAATTGTTAATATTTGCAAACATATGCAGGTACGGACCGTTCAGACGATGCTCTATGAGAGCACGGATGATTGAGCTTGTCGAGACTAGTATGCTACAAGCACATGACTTTGAGCATCTCGGTGAGCGTGTTCCCGGTGCCCCACCTCAAGCAGTCGGTGGTCGTGGTCGTGCTGGAGGTAGTGGTCACCGAGATTGTAGGGCCAAAGGAGCTAGTGGCCGAGGTGGTAAGGTTAGCAGAGGTGATGAGGCTATGTCGGCTTCAGAGATCCCGTCGAGTTCTTACCGGCCGTCGACTACAGATATCCCATCGACTTCTTCTTCCCAACCGTCGACTTCATAGACACCTCTGTATACACCAGACCCTTTGTCATATTATGTGTCCTGGCCTTTAGTTCCACATCCACCAGTTCATGATACACAGGGTTAGCAGCCGGTTCGTGATCTACAGGGTGGCCTACATCTGGACTTTGACACCATGTTCGAGGACTTCGTGTTTGATCCGCACCATCTGCATCTCCTGCTCCGGGGGCCGCTCAGAAGCCCTCTCAGGAGGCCGTCAATGTTACAGTTCGCTTTTACGCTCGCGCATAAAAGGTTCTCATAACTTTGGCTCTTTGTCGTGAACAAACAGAGTCCCCACCTAATTTATTGAATGGGAATTAGGAAACCAATTTAAAGATTAATTATTGAAAACCTTTAAATAAAATCCAGAGAACGGGTAAGGATTCTGGTGATCCCCCGAGGAAGGTTTTAAGCACCTCGGTATTAAGGATCCGCCCAATGTTGGTTACCTACGGATCTAACATTTTATGGCTAAAAATTTGTATAACTTGTTTTGTAAAATGTGTTTAAAGGAGTTATATGTATAAAGTTCAAAAGACGCATATTCATGATTAATTAATTAGAAAAAGGAAGTATATTTTATTTTGGGAAATGAACTTTAAGGGATGCTCTACTTTTGAAAATCATTTTTAGCACTTTAATTACGTCATTAACTCAATGAGTGAATTAACTCATAATTTGGCCCATTGTGAAGGAATTAACCCTCTCAAATGTGCATAGCTATTCAGATTTTGAATTATATGTATAATCCAACTTCTTAATCCGTTAATGAATTTCCTTGTTTATAACCAAAGAGAAAACCTCCTAAGTCATTTGACAAGCACTCGAGCTTTATTATTTAAAGCAAGTTTACTTCTAAAATATTTGAAAAAATCGTTTTGGACCTTGAGATTTGAGAAAAATGCAACCTTTTGAAAAGAAGGTGCTAAAATTTATCTTAACCAAAATGTATGAACTATTTCTTTCTGAAAATCCCATTTTTAATAGAAAAAAGAGTATACTCTTCATTAGATTAATCCCTTTAGTCAGTTATGAAAAATAGCTAATTCACATTTCTGAAAAAAAAAAAAAATACTTCTGTCCAGCAAAATCGTGTAGGCGTTGAGTGCCTTTTATGAAAACTCATTTGCCTGAAAATGGATTAGATGGCTTTCCTTGCTTTGTTTACTTTCTAGAAAAAAGAAAAAAGGGCGATTTGCTTAACTAACTTATGAAGTATTGTGAATGATAAAGAAAAATCATTCAAACATTTTAGCGACTATGTTCAGACATTCCTGCGGTGATTCAACTGGGTTAAGAAAAGAAAAACAAAGTAAAGTGTTAGTCATTTTTCGCAACACAAATAACATAAAGAAATGAAATAAAGTGAAGGAAGAATTTTAGCTAAGTGGGCTTCGCCCCATTCTCGGCTTTTCCAATCTGCTGCTGCTATTAATGTGATTGGGCTGCTGAGGTCGACTCGAAGAGATAATGAGGCCCAACACACAATGCAGTGGAAGTTAAGTCCAGTTGGACTCGATGGTCATGTATAAAAGAAATAAAGGAAAACAGGATTAGCTAGAGAAAAGGGGAGATTGATGTTAAACTAAACTTGGCTAATATAATATACTAACGAGCATTTCAAGCATACAGTACCAAAAATGAAGTCCTCAAATTAAAATAGACGAGAGTGAAATATAGGGAGCCAAATGTAGCATGGTTTCATTAGCTTGGCAATAAAGTTGACAACTCAAATAGATCTTCAGGTAACTCCTAAACATAACAACATACTGTTAAGCACAATATTCGAACCTACATAAAAAAATCATTTGATGCAAACGTAATACAATATGAAATACTACTCTCAAACGAAACTATGAGCAGACAAAGGCATAATTTAGAAAAGACAGCATGACCAAAAGCCTAGTGGCCTTAATTTTTTTTTAAAAAAAAAAAACAAATTTTAACGTCTAAAAAAGAAACTAACATTTCACATACTATATATATACTTTAGAAACCAATTAATGCATGACATATTTCATGAATGGAAGATGCTGTAATACCCTTAAACAGACTACACACATAGAACAAATCATGATATATGTTTCCACTAATGTTATCCAGTGTTTTAAACAAGGGAGCATTTTCCTCCTTAAATAACTTAGTCTTCGAAACTTGATTTCCTAGAGAACTACAGTGAAGAGAAAGAGGACCTATGGCTGGATTAAATACATTCACAGAGGCAACATTAGATATGAAAGAAAAGACCAACATTCTGATTTCAGATTTATCAAACAGCGAACTTCAGGGAGTATCAAGTGTCTAAAAGTCTTAGCTTGAAAGCTCTTAAACTGTTTTTGGAAAATACTTAGCCAAAGCATGTGTTTGAAGAAAATCATATAGATTCAACATGCTTTCGTGAAACATTAGCTGCTTATTTAAAACGTTTGACCGAGAAAACAGAGAAAAACTTCTAGTTCAAAAGAGATTTTGAGAGACAATTACATCTTGGTTTTAATAAATCCATTTAGCTGCTGGTTGCAGAAAACTCAAATTGAAGTCTAAACATAGCATACTGATATTTGGCTTAAACAAACGACGAGAGCTAATGACACTTTCACCGCCATGAGAATTAAAATAAAGAGAAGAAAAGTTACTGCGGGAAAGAGTCGATACTCTCACTAAATGGGTGTATGACAATTATCAGGTCACCACTTAAACAATTAACACACATAAGAGAAACCAGCAATTTAGGAAGCACTATACGAAATTCCATAGCTAGAGCAGGCTGAAAATACCCTCCTTCTTGACACATATATTCAACCAGTTATTTTTTACATTGATTTATATGAGACTAAATTGGTAAAAGTGGATTCATTAACATTCAAACAGAAGCTAAACTCAATGAAAGGTATTTCAAACAAGGGAAAAGGTGCAAATATACCCCTCAATTTTACAATTTAGAGCAGATATGCCCCTCGTTACAAAAGTGGTGCATATATATCCCTGCCGTTACAAAAATGGTGCAAATATACCCCTGCAGTTACAAAATGGTGCAAATATACCCTTTTCACTAACGGATTTTTTTAAAAAAATCATTTAATTTATTTTTTAATTAAAAAAAAGTCTACCTATATTTTCTTTAGTAGACACAATTTTCTAAAGCCACATGGTAATTTTTTTTTCTGGTGGGTCGGGTCTGATAAGTTTAAAAAAATATCTCCGTGACTTTAAAAAAATAAGTCTACCCATTTTTGTAAACTTGGTCCAAGTAAATCATTTACTTGACATAATTCTATCACTCAACTGACTTTTAGAGGAGATCTCATATCTGGCTACTGGGTATTATGGATGCTGGGAATCTATAATTTGATCCTCGTACTTGATACTTTTAGATTTCATTCTAGTCCTCTTATATATAAGTCATTACCTTAGGTTGTGATCCTTTGGTGTGGGAGATTAGGTTTGACTCCAAACATGTCTATTAATGCAAAAAATTACATATGCTAGAGGGGAACATGAACTAAAACCTCTAACCAAAGGATATCTGCACATATATTTCCAAAAAAACAGTGGAAGGATTAAGCCTATGCCATATCCTTCCCTAATTAGTAATTATTTACTTTCAACTTAAAAAGATACTCACACCGTTTCAATCTATGTGAACTCATTTGACTGGGCACGACATTTAAGAAAGAGGAAAGACTTTTGAAACTTGTGGTTCAAAATAAGTCATGGAGATATTATTTTTTTAAAGTCACGGAGATATTTTTTAAAACTTACCAGACCCGACCCACCAGAAAAAAAATTACCATATGGCTTTAGAAAATTGTGTCTACTAAAGAAAATATAGGTAGACTTTTTTTTAATTAAAAAATAAATTAAATGATTTTTTTTAAAAAAATCGTTAGTGAAAACGGTATATTTGCACCATTTTGTAACTGCAGGAGTATAATTACACCATTTTTGTAACGACGGGGTATATATGCACCACTTTTGTAACGAGGGGCATATCTGCTCTAAATCGCAAAGTTAAGGGGTATATTTGCACCTTTTCCCTTCAAACAATTAAGTATTGATTGGCGTATCAGTAATTCGACGACCAAACCATCAACAAACTCCTTCATACATGGAGGCAACCAACAAAGCTAGAACAATCATGATATTAAATTAACTAAGTCATACTGATTCTGAATTTAAATGGATGGAAAACAAAAACTAGCAAAATAATTATACATTACATCATGAGGAACTCCCCTTTATCTTAAAAATTCAGTTTTGTAACCATTAACAAGAACAAGAAGAAAACTGGAATTTGAAAGAAGTAATTAATTTTGAGGGAAAATATGGACAAAAATAGCAGCTAATACTTTGAAGTGAGTTGAAATCTGAGCACAAGTTACATTCATTATATTTGTTTTCTCTAAACTAGTTTAAAAGACAAACTATGTTAAGGCAGACTCAAAAGAATATCCTCGTATTAAAAAGTAGTTCATACAAAATCATGCATACTCAAAAAGAAGATAAAGATGTTATTATAGAGAATACTAAGCTAAACTGTGGATCAAGTAAAACACACAGGGAGAAGTTTTAAAACTATGTTTTAAAATTTGTCTTAGAAGTTGAACACCAACAAAACTCAAGCGCAAAGATTAAAATTTGAACTATTCCGAAAATTCAAGATTTCAACTTAGAAGTTGTGTAATTTAAAAGAAAATTCAGAGATTTTGGGGGTGTCAACCGTCATCCATTGAAGGAGAAATGGGGTTCTATTTATAGAACCCCCAAACATTAGGGCTTGGGTGAATATCAACGATGTGGGACTCCCAGATTTCGGACTTGAAACTGGTTTATTTCAAATTTGAATCTCGTACTGGAAGGAAAAAAGAAAACCCACAAGAATTGAAAATAAAATGGGAAATCAAAATGTTACCGTTCGGATACAGCGGGAGAGGTTAAAAGAAAAAAAAACAAGCTTCCATTAATGACCGAAACAAGGCGCGTGGAAGATTTGCCAAATCTGGCCGGAAATCGCGTGATGTTGAGGCGGATAGGGTCCGTGTTAAAAAAAGTAGGGCCGAGCATAAATATCGAAAATTGAAAAATCGGACCGAATCGGACCGAACTTTAAGAAATCGAAACCAAAAGAACCGAACCAAACTAGAGTTTGGTTCGGTGTTTGGTGTTCACCTTCAAAAAACCGAAACCGAAATAGCCGAACCGAACTTTGATGAAACCGAACCGGAGAACCGAATTTATACATTACCCAAAAAAATTAAAATAGTCCAGACCCATTAAGTTTAAGCCAAAAAAAAAACAATTGTAATAAGCTCTCTTTTGCTTTTGTATTCCTAATTTTCCATTTCAGTTGAGAAAATTAAATATTCTTAACAAAGAAAGGTGACTAAGATGTGTCTTTAGGATTAATGTATGTCCTTTATGTGTTTTCTTAATTATTATTACTGTCTGTATATAACACCTAGTAATCATATATTATGGTTATGGTGATAGGGGTGGTGGGGTTGGCCTTAGGCCTATCTGTACTCTAAAGGCTCCCAGATGTGGACCTGAGATTGTGTATTTGTAACTAAAGTGTACATTTTATGTTAATATTATATATTTTTTGGTTATTATTTTCTTAATGATAATTAGTTATCTTAGTCTTTATTGTCGATTAATAATAACTCGTGCGACGTCCTAAATTAATCAAAACCCTATAAAATATGACACTTAAACCTAAAGATAATAAGTTTCCAAACAAACAAAACTTACTTCGGGGCACTTTAGAACCTCTAAAACGACGATCCACATATTTAGGTGTACTTGATGTAATGAGCCGACATTATTGTACGCAAAAAAAAGATATTAAGTTCTATATAAAATATTGATATTCCGGCGTTTTGAAACATGACTAATCTTCCGTCAAAGTACGGAAAAAACGTGAATTTTTAAAAAACAATTGGCCAAAGAACAAAGGCATGGGGGCAGTTTATATTGCCCTCTTTGACGCACGAATTCTATGCGTGAAAGGACCAAAGTTTTAACTTTACAGTTTGGCCCTTTCACGCACAGAATTCGTGCGTGAAACCAACTTTTGTTTTTTTTTTAGCGTTATTTTGGTTTAACTTTTTTTTTTTTTTTTGTATCATAAAAGCCGCGGCCTCCTCCATTCATATAATATAAAAATAACGTACGTATGTGTTTTTGGTTATAATAAATAAGGCATAAGTTTCAGGATGAATCCCTTGCCCGCACCTCGATTATTTCATTGTGTTGGTTATTTATTTTGACAGGTCGCCCATGTAGACTGACCCGACCCATTTAAAGGAGATAACGTGTAGGGAGTTACCTAGGGTAGTTATTTTCTTAACTCCTAAAGATAAACTACCACTAACATTATTTAAGGAGTAAACGTGCAATTGAATGCTGCACTAATTTTGGAAGTTCTTCCAGCAATGTTAAATTCTCAACACAAAACACACAAGTAAAGACATCTAGTTTGTGGTAATTAAATTTTGTTTTCTAGTGAATCAAAGCTCGACTTGGGGTAACTTTTTGGTGGTGAGTTCAACAATTTTCACCATCAAAAAGTACATAATTCGTTGTTCTTACCCAGTTATTGATTTCTAATAATGGCATCAGAGCGAGGTTATTTGACTCCTAGTCCTGATCTTTCTTCTTGAAAATCACAATTATGAGTCTTGTTTGATGTGTAACATGAAAAATGGAGCAATCATATGTGGTGTTGTTCGTGTTTTAATTATTATTTTTCTCGTGTATGTTGAAAAGTATGGGAAGAATTGTTGTTTGGCTGACTTTATGTGAACCGAATTGCACAAAGTTAATTGCAAATCAAGTTGGGTTAGTTTTTTTTGTGAATTCATAGAAGAGAGAATTAAGAATAATTGGAATTCTCTTTGCAGTGAAAAAGAAAATTTTGTAAGTTTTCATACTGGATGATGTCAAAATATCTCAAAGTGAAGTTTGATTTGAATACTATAATTATGCTTGGTTATAGTTGAATGGGAAATGAAAGGAAGAAAATATGGAAGGAAAATGAAAATTTTGAATTGTTCCTTTATTGCTTTTTGGATGAAGCATTTCTACCACATTGGTAGTGGAAAGGAAAGTTCTTGTGCTTATATAGAGAAACACGTCTTCTAGCCCATAAAGAGTTGAGAAGGGACCTCCTCTCGCGTCGTCGTCGTCGCTAGGCTCGTCTTCGGATTCGAATTTGGATAACTGATTTGATGGATTGATAATCTTGTTGGACCAAATTTATTTCGTTTTAATTATTTAATTAACTAATTACCCAAATCCTGACCGGGTTAGTGACTCGGATCCGCGCGTCTAAACCATTTTCTTTTCCCGGATTATTTTAAATTTATCGCCCATTATTATATTGCCTTTCTGAAAAGTTGCAAACCTTTTCAGAACCAGTGCTTCAATGGCAATAAATTTTGTTTTTCCTCACGAAAATTTTCTGAACTTCTAAAATTCTTCTTCTTCTGCACCACCAGTTCCAGTGTGATTTTGTCACGCCCCAAAATCCACCCTAGACGTGACTGGCATCCGACGTCATGAACAACATCGGAAGAACCTAAACAATACAATAATAATACTTGAACCCGCCAGGTCCAACATTCGCCTTCAACAGTTTATAAATTAAACGTGACAAATCGTGAATACATGAATTAAATCAGCGGAAGTCTTTATAATTTAAAAGTTAATCAAAACGTGACAAAAGCTCAAGAGTTAACAAAACTCAACAACCACCCACAAGAATGTATACTATGGAGCTTCTAGGATAAAGAGGTAATAGTTTGACTCATCGGGACGCAGCCCAAAAACTAATAATAAATGAACAAAATAATAGGGTGTCCCACGAATGAACGTGTGGGCTCACCAAATCAGCAGCAACAGCAAGTCCTTCCTAAGCGCCTGAAGTATCAAGAACCTGCTTTCCTCCGTTACCTAACATACCATAAAAAAAAAAAAAAAAAAAAACGGTATGCCTGAGTACTTCATACTCAGTGAATGCCTCGAGGACAATAAGTAATATAAAAATAAAATATAATAATACATAAAGAACTCAGTTCTGAAAAGATAGTATAAAAACTGTCATTCCACCTTATGATTCTTAATATCAGTTGTTAACCAGTTTATAAAGCCATTTCAAAATTCCAGTTTCAATTATGCTTTAAATCGATCAGGCATAAATACCAGTTCCATAATAAAGATGGATATCACAATCGCCCATATAGGCCTAACTCAATATCAACAACACTGCGTAATACACTGGAATATGGATTCACGGTGGCTACTCTTCCTCCCGAATAGCAAGGCATACTGCGCAATACACCGGAATATGAATTCACGGTGGCTACTCTTCCTCCCGAATAGCAAGGCAATTAATACACCCCAGGTAGCGAACCCGGAAGTGGCCACTCTTCCCCCCGAATGGCAAGGCAATTAATACACTAGGATCCATAGTGGCTACTCTTCCTCCCGAATAGCAAGGAAAACACAACAACAAAGTCCATGGCATAGAAGCCGATTCACAATTTGTCTCAAAGTAGTCACACCATCAATAACATTAAAGTTCATTATGCCATATCGAAAGAATAAGTCATTCCAATCAAAGTTTTGAAAACGTATAACTTCTTTACAAAAGATTTCCATGTCCCAATTCATCAATGAGAATGTCATCACCAACTCTTAACCAACATTATTAAGCATCTCTCATAGAGGAAAACATTCATAATATCTTATACATATATAGGGTTTGTTACAATCTAGGTTTAATGTGGGTTTGTCCCCTCACACACATTAACCACCATTTAGACATGAATTAGAGTTCAAGAAACATAAAAAGATTGTTTTTCCTTTCATTCATTAAAGAATCTTGAATAAAATTTATACCTCCAGCAATAGTTTCAAAAGGTGATTTTCATTCAAAATAAGTTTTTAAAAGAGAGACATACAAATCACCTTTATAGTCAAAAATGATTTTTAAAAGAGACATACCTTAGTGTGTTAAACAATGTTTAACAATTCACTTTCCTAGTGAAGAACACCCAATCCTAGCTTGAATCACTTTAGGAAAAATTATGTTGCAAACCCTAGGTTTTAGTCACAAGAATCATGTTAAGAATCATAGGTTTATTGTTAGGATTGATAATCAATGATTAAGATGTTCTTACCTTAGTATTGGAGCCCTAGAGAGATATTTTCGTCCTTAGGGTTTTTAAGAGTGAAAAGAATGGAAGAAAAACTAAAATTTTACAACTTATATAATTTCAGCTCGGCAGGCACAAAGGACGGTTCAAAGGACGGAGCATCGATCAGAACGACGGAGCATCGATCTGCTCCGTCGAATGGTCTTTGTGCTAGGTCAATTCGACGGTACAAACGATGGAGCGTCGATCAGAACGACGGAGCGTCGATCTGCTCCGTCAAAGTCATGAAATTTCCAGTGAGCAACTTTCTTTTTCTCACAATCGACGGTGCAAAGGACGGAGCGTCGAACAGAACGACGGTACAAAGGACGACCGTCAAACCTCCTTTTCGTGAACTATAGAGAATTTTTATTTTGACCCTCTCATCTTGGGTCTTTAGCCTAAAGCCATGCACGTAACCCAACATATAAGATTCTAAAGGACTCATACAATGCTTTCAAACTCTATACGGATTTACGGGATGTTACATTATCCCCCCTTAAGATTCATTCGTCCTCGAATGAGAATAATAGTCTAGAGAAGAATTCACTAAACCACAAGTTGCTTCTAACAAACACAACGATTTATCCATAAGTACTTTAAAATGCTAGCTCATACCTGCTAGTGGGAACAAGTGGGGATATCTCTTCTTCATGTCTTCCTCCGCTTCCCAAGTAGCTTCCTTAGTATTATGGTTTCGCCACAACACTTTAACCGATGCCACATCCTTCATTCTCAACCTTCTAACTTGGCGATCTAGAATCTGAACTGGTTCTTCTTCATAAGACAAGGATTCGTCAATCTCAACCTCTTCGTAGTTCAACACATGAGAGGGGTCAGGTTTATACAGCCTCAACATCGAAATGTGAAACACCGGATGAACCATGGACATCTCAGCCGGTAATCTCAACTCATAAGCTACCTTCCTAACTCTTCTAGTAATCTCATAAGGACAAATAAAACGAGGACTAAGTTTCCCCTTTTTACCAAACCGCATTACTCCCTTCATCGGCGATACTTTCAAGAACACTTTGTCACCAACAGAAAACTCCAGCTCACGCCGCCTCATATCCATATAGGACTTCTGTCTACTCTGAGCTGTCTTGAGTCGTTGCACAATAAGATTAACCTTCTCAATTGCTTCATGAACTGAATCTGGACCCAAAAATTCCACTTCAGTTAGTTCAAACCAATCAATTGGAGATCGACAACGCCTCCCATAAAGAGCCTCATAAGGAGCCATTTGAATACTCGCTTGATAGCTTTTGTTGTAAGCGAATTCCACCAGAGGTAGGTGCTCATCCCAACTTCCTCCAAAGTCAATTGCACAAACTCGTAGCATATCTTCCAAAGTCTGAATAGTTCTCTCTGCCTGCCCATCAGTTTGAGGATGAAAGGCAGTGCTCAATTTCACTCTAGTTCCCAACCCTTCCTGAAAGGATGTCCAAAAATGAGCTGTAAATTGCGTACCTCTATCAGATATAATCGATGTTGGAACACCATGCAATCTAACTATCTCTTTTAGATATAACTTGGCGTACTCCGCTGCAGTATATGACGTCTTCACAGGGAGAAAATGGGCAGACTTTGTGAGTCTATCCACGATAACCCAAATCGAGTCAAACTTGGCCTTTGTGCGGGGTAACCCCACAATGAAATCCATATTGATCTCCTCCCACTTCCACTGCGGAATCTCGATATTTTGAGCCAGGCCTCCAGGCCTTTGATGTTCAGCCTTCACCTGTTGACAGTTTAAACACTTAGCCACAAACTTAGAAATATCAACTTTCATGCTCTTCCACCAATAATGTTGTTTCAAATCCTTATACATTTTGGTGGATCCCGGATGAACCGAATACTTGGAACTATGAGCTTCCATCATTAATTCTTGTCGAAGACCATCAACATCAGGAACACACAATCGCCCTTGCAACCGCAGAACACTATCACCAGTACCAACAGTAAATGAAGTGTACTCACCCCTTTCCACTCCATCTCTCAGCTTTGCCAAAAGTTCATCATCATATTGCTTGGATTTTATCCTTTCCACTATGTCAGACTGTGATGGTGTGATTCCCACTAACTCTCCATCTTTAGTTTCATCAAGTTTGACCCCAAGACTAGCAAGTCTTCGAATTTCCTTCCCCATGGGCATGTCATGTGCACGCAAATAAGCCAACGTGTCCATAGATTTTCTACTTAAGGCATCAGCAACCACATTAGCCTTACCAGGATGATACAAAATATTCAAGTAGTAATCTTTCAACAACTCCAACCACCTCCTCTGCCTGAGATTCAATTTTCGCTGCTTGAAGATATATTGCAGACTCTTGTGATCAGTAAAAACATCACAATGCTCACCATACAGATAATGATGCCAAATTTTCAAAGCAAATACCACAGCAGCCAACTCCAAGTCATGAGTCGGATAGTTCTTTTCATGCTTCTTCAACTGACGCGAAGCATAAGCAATCACCTTACCGTTCTGCATCAGTACACAACCCAAACCAATTCTAGAAGCATCACAATACACCACATATCCTCCAAACCCAGAAGGTAAAGTCAAAATAGGAGCTGAAGTCAACCTTGTCTTAAGCTCTTGGAAACTCCTTTCACAAGCTTCAGACAACTGAAACTTAGCAGTCTTCTGTATGAATTTAATCTGTGGAGAGGCTATTGACGAAAAACCTTCCACAAACTTTCGGTAATAATTTGCCAAACCTAAGAAACTGCGAATTTCAGTTACACTAGTGGGTCTAGGCCAATCCTTCACCGCTGCAATTTTCTGAGGGTCTACTTTAATGCCGTCACCAGTCACCACATGGCCTAAGAAAGCCACAGAATCAAGCCAAAATTCACACTTAGAGAATTTGGCATACAGCTCGTTCTCCTCAAGTATTGTCAAAGTTATCTTCAAATGATTAGCATGATCTTCACTATTCTTAGAGTACACCAAAATGTCATCAATAAACACAATAATGAAGCATTCTAGATACGGCTTAAACACACGGTTCATTAAATCCATGAATGCAGCAGGCGCATTAGTCAACCCAAAGGACATGACTAGAAACTCAAAGTGCCCATAACGCGTACGGAAAGCAGTTTTCGGGATATCCTCCTCCTTTATCTTCAACTGATGATACCCAGACCTCAGGTCAATCTTTGAAAAGAACTTAGCACCCTGAAGTTGGTCAAACAAATCATCTATCCTAGGCAAAGGATACTTATTCTTAATGGCCACTTTATTAAGCTGACGGTAGTCAACATACATTCTCAGGGAACCATCATTCTTCCTAACAAACAAGACTGGAGCACCCCAAGGTGAGGAACCTGGTCGGATAAACCCCTTATCCAACAAGTCCTTCAATTGATCCTTTAACTCTCTTAGCTCCGCTGGAGCCATACGGTAAGGTGGAATAGAAATAGGTTGGGTGTCAGGAATAACATCAATCCCAAAATCAATAACCCTATCAGGAGGAATACCAGAGAGGTCTGCGGGAAACACTTTGGGATAATCACTAACTATAGGGACAGATGCAAATTCAGATAATACTGCTTTTGTATCATTAACAGCAACCAAATGGTAAATGCACCCCTTTATAATCATCCTATGAGCCTTAAGGTAGGAAATAAATCTACCCTTTAGCTTAGCAATTTCACCCTCCCACACAATAACAGGCTCATCAGGAAAGGCGAAACGAACTAACTTATGGCGACAATCCACATTAGCATAACACGCAGACAACCAGTCCATCCCCATAATTACATCAAAGTCCACCATCTCAAGTTCATACAAATCAACCACGGTCTCACGGCCTTTAATCACAACAACACAATTTCTATACACTTTAGAAGAAATAACAGGAACACCCGAAGGCGTATCAACAGCAAAGGGTTCTAACAAAGGTTCGGGTTTCATACCCATATCAAGAGCAAAATAAGGTGTCACATAGGATAAATTTGAACCTGGATCAATCAATGAGTAAGCATCATGAGAACAGATGGTAAGGATACCTGTAACCACAGCGTCAGAAGACTCAGCTGTCTCCCTACGAGTCAGCCCATAAAGTCGAGCTGTCCCTCCACCAGAAGTATTAGCAACTTCCTTTCCTTTGCCATTATTACGAGCATTATGATAAT
Organism: Lycium barbarum; assembly: GCF_019175385.1. Lineage (NCBI taxonomy): Eukaryota > Viridiplantae > Streptophyta > Magnoliopsida > Solanales > Solanaceae > Lycium > Lycium barbarum. The sequence goes on along the minus strand of NC_083343.1, from coordinate 115,969,396 downwards.
TATTGATAGCGTTACCAGCAGGCGAATTTTTAGCAGATGCAGAAGCAGGCGAATCATTCTTTTGGTTATTCATAGTAGCCATCTCACGTATCCACTTTCTGCAGTCCCTCTTAAGATGCCCCCTAATACCACAGTGATGACAGATACGATCCTCCCACACTGGCGGATGACTACTTCCCTGCAAAAACTTACCATTATTATTATTATTATTATTATTATTATTATTATTATTATTATATTATTATTATTATTATTATTATTATTATTATTATTATTATTATTATTATTATTATTATTATTCTGGCCTTGCCTACCAGAAGACACATTAGCATGGGAATAAGCGCCAGACTGAGCAGGTGCAGAATACCCTTTACTCTGCCCTCCCTTATAATTATTACCACTGAAACCACTCGCTGATCGGGCCTTCTTGTACTGATCTCGATCCACCCTCTCTTCATTTTTCCAACTTTCTTGTTGTTCAGCGAACCCAACAAGAGATGAGAAAGTGCAAGTAGGAGACATAGCAACAACAGCACATGCAGACTTGATACATGGTACCAAGCCTTTCACAAAACGAGTCAACTTATGCTTTTTAGTCGGAATCATGTATAAAGCATACTTTGACAGACGAGTGAACTCCAAACTATACTCACGAACCGACTTGTTACCCTGCTCTAGCTTTTCAAACTTCGTAGCCATAGCAATTCTTTCCTCATCAGACAAGAACCTTTCCATGAACGCCTCTTCAAATTCAACCCACGTCGGAGCTAAAGCAGTGTCACCTCTCTCAGATTCCCACATCTCAAACCATACGTGAGCAACATCCTTCAACTGATACGAAGCAAGCCTCACAGCTTCTGAATCCTGGGCATCCATTGCCCTTAATGCCTTAAAGGTCTCATCTAAAAAGTGTTGGGGGTCATCCACCTCTCGTGACCCAAAGAACTCTGGTGACTTTAAGTCTAGGAATTTCTTAAGTCTACCTCCACCACGAGGTCCCATACCTCCACGCTGCTGCTGAGCCGCAACCAAGGCAGTCAACATTTTAATAGCCGTTTGCATAGTACCAATCTCAGGCACACCCGCAACAGGAACAGCAGGAGCAGGCGGTGTTGGGGGTGGTGCTTGATTTCCAGCTTCATTTCCATTACCAGCATTCGCTCCCCAAGATTTCGGTTAACTTTCGCGGGACGTCCTCGTTTACCATTTTTGGATCGCGTCAGAGTCATTTCTGCAAGGCACGAATTAACGAGCGAATTAGAACGATCCTAATAAGGACTTTAAGCTCTACAGCACAATCTAGAATCAAGAAGAATAGGAAACACCTATAAATGTCCTGGGAGTTTCTCGGTCATGCAGGTGATCAGGCTGCACAAGGAAAACTCCACTAGACACAGCTCCACAGACACCGACAATAAACCTAGGACGTATTTAAACCTAGGCTCTGATACCAAGCTTGTCACGCCCCAAAATCCACCCTAGACGTGACTGGCATCCGACGTCATGAACAACATCGAAAAAACCTAAACAATACAATAATAATACTTGAACCCGCCAGGTTCAACATTCGCCTCTAATAGTTTATAAATTAAACGTGACAAATCGTGAATACATGAATTAAATTAGCAGAAGTCTTTATAATTTAAAAGTTAATCCAAACGTGACAAACGCCCAAGAGTTAACAAAACTCAACAACCACCCACAAGAATATATACTATGGAGCTTCTAGGATAAAGAGGTAATAGTTTTCTGGTATCAACTTCAAAGGATGGCAGCAGAGAATGTTCTTTTGGCTGACAACTCTTGGTATGCAAAAGTTCACAAGCGAAGATCCTCCTGTTCCTGAAGAAGGAACGCCAGAAAATCAGCGCTTCATAATAATAGAGGCTTAGAAGCATTCTGATTTCCTGTGCAAGGGCTATATACTTAGTGCTCTAAATGATGACCTATACAATGTCTACAGTGCTGCACAAACGTCCAAAGAACTATGGACTGCACTTGAAAAGAAGTATAAAATCGAAGATGCATTCTTGAAAAAGTTTGTGGTTGCCAAATTCCTTGAATATAAAATGGTGGATAGTAAAACTGTTGGAACCCAAGTTCAAGAACTCCAAGTTCTCATTCATGACCTCATTGCTGAAGGCATGGTAGTTAATGAGGCATTTCAAGTGGCCGCTGTGATTGAGAAGTTGCCTCTATCATGGAGAGACTTCAAAAACTATAGAAAACGCAAACGCAAAGAAATGACGCTGGAAGACCTTGTGATCCGTTTGAAGATTGAGGAAGACAATAAGGCAGCCGAAAGGAAGTCACGTGGAAACTCAATGGTTATGGGGGATAATATCATTGAAGAAGCCGCTCCAAATAATAAGAAAAGAAAGAAGTCGTTTAGACAAAGGAAGGAGTAAAACAAGAAAAAATTCAAAGGCAATTGCTACAATTGCGGGAAAGCTGGACATAAGGCTCCTAATTGTCGCGCCCCAAAGAAAGACAAAAAAAAGGTCAGGAAAACGTGGTGGAGAAGTATGATGAAATAGATGAGTTATGTGCTATGATCTCGGAGTGCAACCTAGTTGGAAATCCAAAGGAGTGGTGGATTAACTCGGGAGCAACTCAACATGTTTGTGCTGTCAAAGAAGAATTTTCTACTTATACTCCCGCCGGACCCGAAGGAGAGCTTTTCATGGAAAATTTTGCAATAGCCAAGGTGGAAGGATATGGGAAGATTTGTTTGAAAATGACTTCCGGCAAAGTGTTGACTCTTAACAATGTTTTGCATGTTCCTGCAATTAGGAAGAACTTAGTTTCTGCCGCACTACTCATTAAAAATGGGTTTAAATGCGCTCTTGCTAGTGAGAAAGTTGTTATTAGAAAAAATGAGATGTTTGTAGGAAAGGGATACCTCACCGAGGGCCTTTTCAAACTAAATGTAATGGTTGTTGACAGTAGTAATAAAAATTCTGCTTTATCTTATTTATTAGAGTCAAATGATTTATGGCATGTTCGTTTAGGACATGTCAATTACAAAACTTGCGAAAATTGATTAATTTAGAAGTATTACTTAAATTCGAGTGTTATAAATCAAAATGTCAAATATGTGTTGAATCTAAATTTGTTAAGCGTCCTTATAAGTCTGTTGAAAGGAATTCAAATCCTTTAGACTTAATCCATATTGACATTTATGATATGAAGTCAATACCATCTCGCGGTAGGAAAAAGTATTTCATAATGTTTATTAATGATTGCACTAGACATTGTTATGCTTATTTGCTAAATAGTAATGATGAAGCAATTGAAGCATTTAAGCAATACAAGAATGAAGTGAAAAATCAATTGAATAAAAAGATAAAAATGATTAGAAGTGATAGGTTTGGAGAATATGAATCTCTTTTTGCAGAGATATATTCAGAATATGGAATTATCCATCAAACCTGCCCCCTACACACCACAATCCAATGGAATTGCAAAAAGGAAAATGATGAATGCTTTATTAATAAGTTCCGGTTTACCGCAGATATTGTGGGGGGAAGCTATCCTTATAGCTAACTGAATACTCAACAGAATGGCCCATAGCAAAACACAATCTAGTCCATATAAAAAATGGAAAGGAAGAAAACTTAACTTGAAATATTTCAAAGTGTTGGAGTGTTTAGCAAAGGTACAAGTTCCTATACCCAAAAAGGTCAAAATAGGACCAAAAACTGTGGATTGTGTTTTCATTAGATATGCTATAAACAGTAAAGCATGTCGGTTTTTGGTTCACAAATTCCACAATCCTGAAATTCATGTTAATACTGTAATTTAATCAGTTAATGATGAATTATTTGAAAACATTTATCCGTATAAAACTGAATGTGAGTCGTTCAGTGAAAGATCTAAACGATCACGGGAAAAACCAAAGGAAAATATTCCAAGTGAAGAGGATCCAAGGCGTAGCAAATGTCAAAGGACATCTACCTCTTCTGGACTAGATTTTATGACATTCTTGCTTGAAGATGAGCCTTAAACGTTTAAAGCAGCTATGTCTTCTTCTGATTCAACATTTTGGAAAGAGGCAGTCAATAGTGAGATTGAATCAATCTTGAACAACCATACATAGGAATTGGTTGATCTTCCTCCCGGAAATAAGCCTTTAGGTTTGAAATGGATCTTTAAAAGGAAAATGAAAACTGATGGCACTATTGACAAATATAAGGCAAAACTTGTTATCAAAGATTATAGACAAAAGGAAGGCCTTGATTACTTTGACACATACTCGCTGGTAACTACGATAACATCTGTTCAGGTGTTAGTGGCACTGGGGCAGTGTATGGACTTGAAATCCATCAAATGGATGTTAAGACAGCTTTCTTAAATGGAGAGTTGGAGGAAGAAATTTGCATGGAACAACCTGAGTGTTTCGTGGTTCCTGGCAAAGAAAGGAAAGTGTGCAAACTTGTTAAGTCGCTTTATGGACTTAAACAAGCACCCAAACATTAGCATGCAAAATTTGACAAAAAAATATTGGCAAATGGGTTTAAGATCAACGAGTATGACAAATGTATTTACATTAAAAACATTCCAAATCATGAAGTCATTATTTGTTTATATGTCAATGACATGTTGATAATGAGTAAAGATATTGCTGATATAAATGCTATTAAGCGCATGCTGGCTAACAAATTTGATATGAAAGACTTAGGACTTGCCGATTTGATCTTAGGAATCAGAATTCATAAAACTTCACAAGGTCTAGCATTATCACAATCTCATTATATCGAAAGAGTACTTGACAGGTTCAAGTATTTGGATTTCAATATTGCCAAGACTCCAATTGATGTGAGTTATGCACTTCAAAAGAATGAAGGTGAAAGTAACTCACAACTGGACTATGCAAGAGTGTTTGGAAGTTTGATGTATATCATGAATTGTACGTGACCAGATATAGCATGTGCTATTAGTAAATTGAGTCAGTTCACAAGTAATCCCAGTCAAACTCACTGGATGGCAATGAAACGAGTTTTGAGGTATTTAAAATACACCCAAGACTATGTTTTGCATTATAATAAATATCTCGCCGTAATTGAGGGATATAATGATGCAAATTGGATCACCGGATCGTCTGAATTTAAATCCACAAGTGGATATATGTTTACATTGGAGGTGGAGCAGTGTCTTGGAAATCATCCAAACAGGCGCGCATCAGCAGGTCTACGATGAAATCTGAATTTATAGCTTTAGACAAGGCTGGTGAAGAAGCTGAATGGCTCCGAATTTTTTTGGAAGATATTCTATTCTGGCCCAAACCTTTGGCACCTATATGCATACATTGTGATAGTCAAGCAGAACTAGGTAGGGCAGGGAGCGTTATGTACAGAGGCGTATCTAGCCTATAAGGTAGAGGTTCAACTGAACCCCAAACTTTCGACGCGGAGTCTAAACTTATGTGTAAAAAAATTTTAAAATTAAAATAAATAGTAGATATGAACCCCTAACTTTAAAAATATAATGGTTCAATGCTAAAAATCTTAAGATTGAACCCATAAAATTTAAATCCTGGATCTGCCTTTGGTTCTGTATAACGAAAAATTCATCACATACGACGAATACACAATACCGTTAGACAATTACTCTCTAGTGGAGTTATCACTATTGACTACGTAAAGCCAAGAGATAACGTGTTAGATCCACTCACAAAAGGTCTAACTAGAGAGACAGTTGAAAGATCATCGAAGGGAATAGGTTTAAACCATTTTCTTTTTCCGGATCCGCGGGTCTAGACCATTTTATTTTTCCGGATTATTTTAAATTACCGCCCATTATTACATGGCCTTTCTGAAAAGTTTCAAACCTTTTCAGAAACAGTGCTTCAATGGCTATAAATTTCATTTTTCTTCAGATTTTTTTCCTTACGAAAATTTTCTGAACTTCTAAAATTCTTCTTCTTCTGCATAACCAAATTCCAGTGTGATTTACTGCCTTCGAGTGATTCGCTGTTCTCCGGCGTTTTAGGTTTCGATACTCCGGTGAGTAAAATCGTCCTATCCTGAGAGGATATATTCCACAACCTCGGGTACTTGAGGGGATTAATTTTCTTAAGGACACACTGTGCATTCAGTGGGCTCGATTTCATTCCTATACTATTTTCTGATTTTTCCAGTTTCCAGTTTAGTTTCTGTTTTCTGTTTTCTATTTTTCCTGTTTTCCGTTTCAGGAATTTTTTTCAAAGTTACCGTTTCAAAGTATTTTTGCAATATAGATTTTTGACAATAGTGAGAATATATTTCACCGTTGAAAGAATTTTGGTGGCATTTAAAGGCACACGTTGCCTTCACCCATACTATTGAGAATCTATTTAAGATTAAGTTGATCTTTTTTTCTATCTCTGGTATGACTTTGATCTTTAAAGCTATTTTAGTGTAAGAATTTACAAGAATTGCAGTAATATATTGCTAAATTAGTGGACCCACACATCATGATTTGAGTCATGAATGCTTTTAAGTGATGAAGTATATGGATTTCTTTTGAAATGAAGTCACGATTTTGGCTTATACCAAATTTGTTTTCTTTTACAGTTTTTGAATAACTGTAGCATGATAAGAGATATCTTATAATTTCTTTTTAAAATTTGTGGAGTGAAATTGTGAAACCACTATTTTATACGTGTCAAATATACTACTTTTTTTTTCCTCTCCTCTCTCTCTCTTTTAACCTCCCCCCCCCCCTCAACGATAACTTCCACCCCCATCTCACCCCACCCCCTCTCTCCCCCCCTAACGGAATTACCGACCAGGTACCTCTCTCTCCCACCCTCTCTTTGACCGACGAGCACCGGCGGCAGTAGGTTTCCGGCTAGATCTCTCCCCTCCCCTCTTCTCTTTTCTTTGCGTTTTTGCTCATTTTTTTCGTTTCTGCAACCGGAAAACCATCTCCAGTAGGTTTCCGGTCGGTTCAGCACAGGTATCCAATTTTTCCGGCAGATTCCGGCAGGAACAGTAATTTCAGCGATGAACAGTAACTTCGGCGGTGAACAGTGACCTCGGCGGTGAACAGTATTTTTTTGGCTGCGAACAGGTTTCTTTCACCTGGAGTTGATACCTCCAGTGGCCCATAAAAATTCTGTCCTTTGGCCTTGAATTTTTTTCCTGCTGCTCTTTGTCTCTTGACTTGCATTCTTCCCTTTATTCCTCTCACTTATAGTGCTATCATTCTTGGCATAGTGGCCCGACTTGCCTATAGTTTCTTGCTAACTTTTGCTTTAGTGTTTATTCCTATTTGTTTTAGATAAATTTCTGAGCAACTTATTTTGCCTTAGTGGCTTTAGTGAGCGATGGTAGACTAGGGTCATGTTCTCGGTCGAGGACGGGGGCTAGGGTTAGGGGCGGTAAGTGGGTTCAAGGAACGTCTAGATTAAGAGTAGGGTCCTGGAACATTGGGACTTTGACGGGGAAGTCCATAGAGCTAGTTAAGATTCTCAAGAAGAGGAGGATTAATATAGCTTGCGTCCAAGAGACCAAATGGGTAGGATCTAAAGCTAAGGAGGTGGACGGGTATAAGTTATGATTTTCGGGTAAGTCGATATATAGGAATGGGGTAGGAATTTTAGTAGATAGTGAGCTAAGAGACCAGGTAGTAGAGGTTAGGAGAGTCAATGATCGGATGATAGCGATTAATTTGATCGTGGGAGGGTTTATATTGAAGAGAAGAGGCGTTTTTGGGAGGATTTGGATGAAGTGGTGGGAGGTATACCGTTCACCGAGAAATTATTCATTGGAGAAGATTTCAATGGACATATTGGGTCATCTTTGGTGGGGCGATAACGAGGAGCATGGTGGTTTTGGCTTCGGGGACAGAAACAGGGGAGGGGTCGCATTTTTGGATTTTACAAAGGCTTTTAGATTGGTGGTAGCCAACTCGAGTTTTCTGAAGAGGGAGCAGCACCTGATAACCTTCTGTAGTTCGACGGCTGCGACGCAGATAGACTTTTTGCTCCTTAAGAAGGATGATAAAGGTCTTTGTAAAGACTGCAAGGTCATTCCGAGTGAGAACCTTACGACCCAGCATAAGCTCTTAGTGATGGATTTAGAGATTAAGAGGAAGAAGAAAAAGAGGGTCGTGGATGGCCGGCAGAGGATCAGGTGGGGGAGTCTGACTTTGTCTAGTGCCCAGGAGATGGGGGAGAAGTTGATGGATATGGGGGCTTGGGAGAGCAGGGGGGACGCGAGCAGTATGTGGGAGAGGACGACCAACTGTATTAGGGAAGCAGCTAGAGATGTACTGGGGGTCTCGAGCGGTCATCGTGATGGGCACCGAGGGGACTGGTGGTGGAATGGAGAAGTCCAAGGGAAGGTGGAAGCAAAGAAAGTGGCATATGCGAAGTTGGTAGATAGCAAAGACGAGGAGGAAAAGCGGACGAATAGGGAAATGTATAAGATTGCGAGAAAGGAAGCGAAGTTGGCAGTTTCGGCGGCAAAAACGGCAGCTTTTGAATGCCTATACGTAGAACTAGAGGACAACGGCAGGGATAAGAAGTTGTTTAGGCTAGACAAGGTAAAGGAGAGGAAGGCACGGGATCTGGATTAAGTAAAGTGCGTCAAGGACGAGAATGGCAAAGTATTGGTGGAGGATGCTCTCATTAGACGGAGATGGCAGTCATACTTCCATAAACTCTTGAACGAAGAAGGTGACAGAGACATTGTGTTGGGAGATTTGGAGTACTCTGATGGGCGGCGCGATTTTGGGTATTGTAGGAGTATAAAAGTAGAGGAGGTTAAGGGAACTGTCCATAGGATGCGTAGAGGAAGAGCGACTAGGCCTAACGAGAATCCTGGGGAGTTTTGGAAGAGTGCAAGTAGGTCAGGTTTGGAGTGGCTGACTGAGTTGTTTAATGTCATTATTAAGACGACAAAGATGCCCGAGGAATGGAGGTGGAGTATGATGGTTCCTTTGTACAAGAACAAAGGCGACATTCAAAATTGCAATAACTATCAAGGTATCAAACTGCTAAGTCACACTATGAAAGTGTGGGAAAGGGTGGTAGAAATGAGGGTTAGGAGAGGCGTGTCCATTTCAGAGAACCAGTTCAGATTCATGCCGGGGCGCTTGACTACAGAAGTCATTCATCTTGTGAGGGGACTGGTGGAGCAGTATAGGGAGAGGAAGAGAGACTTACACATGGTTTTCATCGACCTAGAAAAGGCTTACAATAAAGTTTCAAGAAAGGTTTTATGGAGATGCTTGGAGGTTAAAGGTGTACATGTGGCGTACATTAGGGTGATCAAGGACATGTATGAGAGAGACAAGACCAGGGTTAGAACAGTAGGAGGAGACTCGGAACACTTCCATTGGAGATGGAGTTGCATCAGGGATCAACTCTTAGCCCTTTTTTATTTGCCTTGGTGATGGATGGTTTGACGCGGCAAATTCAAGGTGAGGTGCCATGGTGCATGCTATTCGCAGATGACATAGTCCTGATTGACGAGACCCGCAACGGAGTGAATGCTAAGTTGGAGGTTTGGAGACAAACTCTGGAGTCTAAAGGGTTTAAGTTGAGTAGGACCAAGACAGTGTACATGGAGTGTAAGTTTAGTGACAAGACGCATGAGGCTGGCGTGGAAGTGAAGCTGGGTACCCAGGCCATCCAAAAGAAATGAAGTTTTAAGTATCTTGGGTTTATTGTACAAGGAGATGGGGATATTGACGATGATGTCACGCATCGTATTGGTGCAGGGTGGATGAAATAGAGGCTTGCTTCAGGAGTGTTGTGTGATAAGAAGGTACCACCAAAGCTTAAAGGAAAGTTCAACAAAGTGGTAGTCAGACCGACTTTGTTGTACGGGGCCGAGTGCTGGGCAGTCAAGAACTCGCACGTCCAGACGATAAATGTTTCAGAAATGAGAATGTTGCGATGGATGTGTGGGCACACCAGGCGAGATAGGATTAGGAATGAAGATATCCGAGATAAGGTGGGAGTGGCATCAGTGGAGGACAAGATGCGAGAAGCGCGGCTGAGATGGTTTAGACATGTGAGGAGGAGAGACACAGATGCCCCAGTGCGGAGGTGTGAAAGGTTGGCTATGGACGGTTTCAGAAGTGGTAGAGGTAGACCAAAGAAGTATTGGGGAGAGGTGCTTAGACAGGACATGGCGCAGTTCCAGTTTACCGAGGACATGACCTTAGATAAGAGGCTATGGAGGACTCATATTAGGGTTGAAGGCTAGTATCCCGTCGTACTAGTAGTCGCGGTTTTGATCTTCATTTTCTTGTCCTTTGATTCGTGCAACTATATGTTAGTCCGTGTACCACGATTATCGTATTTATATGTGGTAGCCACTGTTTCTGTATTCGCATACTGCTTTATCATGGCTTTTTCGCTTTCGTTAGTTTCATTTTCGTATTGCTTTGAATTACCTGACCTTTTCTCATCATGTTTTCTCTTGAGCCGAGGATCTTCCGAAAACAGCCTCTCTATTTTCCGAGATGGAGGTAAGGTCTACGTGCATTTTACCCTCCCCAGACCCCACACTGTGGGATTTCACTGGGTATGTTGTTGTTGTTGTGACCAATTAGTTTTCAAATAACCTCTGTCTCCTTAGTGTATTTTGTTTAGTACTGATGACCCTTAAATGTAATTTTGTCTTCTACGAGTAATTGTGGCATACATTGTCACATTGAATGGTATGTCCATTCTTATTATTTCATTCCTATTTCAGACATGGCTTGACAAGAACAAGCTCGAAGTACTCCAAGTGGGAGTTCCCGATATCGACTAAGGGAACAATGTAGAAGAGTATGTCGTTGTAGGACATATTACCGAAGACGTGAAGTCATAAGGAATAATGTCCTGAGGGGGATGAAAAATCTACTAAGGGATCAAAGGGCTATACGAAGGGAAGAAGAGAAGAAATTCAAAGAGTTTAAGGCATTTAAGATGTCTCCTAATGCTTCAGTGCCTGAACATATTGAACTTTTTCAGTTGAAATGAGATGAACTTGCTAATTATATTGTAATCACGGATTGGGATGCTTTTGCAATTTTAGTAGATTCCCTTTGATAACCTTGGGGTAGTATTTTAATTGATATTTATCACGAGGTTTGGCCAAGTCAACCTTGAGTTGTATGTTCGAATACTTGAAGTCGAGTGGAAGAGTCATGTCCTTATGAACTTGTAATTTGCATTGTGATTTTTTTTTTCAATATATGGAATTATGTCGTTTAACTTTCTTTTATATCCTGTTTATTTATTTTTTAAATGGGTTGACACTTAATTGAAAGTCATTAAAATAATATTCACACTAAGATTTTTTTTCATTTTTTATTAACGTTTAGACTGTCATACTTCCGCAAACTCTTGAACGAAGAAGGTGACAGAAACATTGTGTTGGGAGATTTGGAGTACTCTGAGGGGCGTCGCGATTTTGGGTATTGTAGGAGTATAAAAGTAGAGGAGGTTAAGGGAGTTGTTCGTAGGATGCGTAGAGGAAGAGCGATCGGGCCTGACGAGATTCCTGGGGAGTTTTAGAAGAGTGCAGGCAGGGCAGGTTTGGAGTGGCTGACTGGGTTGTTTAATGTCATTTTTAAGACGATAAAGACGCCCGAGGAATGGAGATGGAGTACGATGGTTCCTTTGTACAAGAACAAGGGCGACATTCAAAGTTGCAACAACTATAGAGGTATCAAGCGGCTAAGTCACACTATGAGAGTGTGAGAAAGGGTGGTGGAGATGAGGGTGAGAAGAGGCGTATCCATTTCGGAGAACCAGTTCAGATTCATGCCGGGAGGCTCGACTACAGAAGCCATTCATCTTGTGAGGAGACTGGTGGAGAAGTATAGGGAGAGGAAGAGAGACTTACACATGGTTTTCATCGACCTAGGAAAGGCTTACGATAAAGTGCCAAGAGAGGTTTTATGGAAATGTTTGGAGGTTAGAGGTGTACCTGTGGCGTACATTAGGGTGATCAAGGACATATATGAGGGAGCCAAGACCAAGGTTAGAACAGTGGGAGGAGACTCGGAACACTTCCCAGTGGAGATGGGGTTGCATCAGGGATCAGCTTTTAGCCTTTTTTTATTTGCATTGGTGATGGATGGTTTGACGTGGCAAATTCAAGATGAGGTGCCATGGTGCATGTTATTCACGGATGACATAGTCCTGATTGACGAGACCCGCAACGGAGTGAATGCTAAGCTGGAGGTTTAGAGACAAACTCTGGAGTCTAAAGGGTTCAAGTTGAGTAGGACCAAGGCAGAGTACATGGAGTGCAATTTTAGTGACGAGACACATGAGGCTGGCATTGAAGTGAGGCTGGGTACCCAGGCTATCCAAAATAAAGGAAGTTTTAAGTATCTTGGGTCTATTGTACAAGGAGATGGGGATATTGACGATGATGTCACGCATCGTATTGGTGCAGGGTGGATGAAATGGATGCTTGCTTCAGGAGTGCTGTGTGATAAGAAGGTTCCACCAAATCTTAAAGGCAAGTTCAACAAAGTGGTAGTCAGACCGACTTTGTTGTACGGGGTGGAGTACTGGGCAGTCAGGAACTCGCACGTTCAGAAGATGAAAGTTGTGGAAATGAGAATGTTGCGATGGATGTGTGGGTGCACCAGGCGAGATAGGATTAGGAATTAAGATATTCGGCATAAGGTGGGAGTAGCATCAGTGGAGGACAAGATGCGGAAAGCGCGGCTGAGATGGTATGGGCATGTGAGGAGGAGAGACACAGATGCCGCAGTGCGGAGGTGTGAAAGGTTGGATATGGAAAGTTTCAGAAGAGGTAGAGGTAGGCCGAAAAAGTATTGAGGAGAGGTGCTTAGACAGGACATGTCGTAGTTCCAGCTTACCGAGGACATGACCTTAGATAGAAGGCTATAGAGGACTCAGATTAGGTAGAAGGCTAGTAGGTAGTGCCACGTATCCCATCGTACCAGTAGTCGCAGTTTTGATCTTCATTTTCTTGTCCTTTGATTCGTGCAACTATATGTTGGTCCTTGTACCATAATTATCGTATTTATCTGTGGTAGCTACTGTTTCTGCTTTCTCATACCGCTTTATCATGGCTTTTTCGCTCTCGTTAGTTTCATTTTCATATTGCTTTGAACTGTTTCTGCTTATCTGACCTTTTCTCATCATGTTTTCTCTTGAGCCGAGGGTCTTCCGGAAATAGCCTCTTTATTGTCCGAGATGGGGGTAAGGTCTGTATACATTTTACCCTCCCCAGACCCCACACTGTGGGATTTCACTGGGTATGTTGTTGTTGTTGATTAACGTTTAGATTGTAGATGATGATCGAAAACTCTGTGACCTTTCAATTTTACACTAAATGTGAAGTCATTTATGGGAATTAATTTGCTTGAGTGTGAATATTACATGCATAAATTTGTAAAAAAAAAAATTGATGAGTAAAACTTGCTTAAATGTCTCATTTAACAGCTATGGCATCTAAGAGTATCATTGCTGATTTAAGCAAGAGTGAGAAGCTAAGCGGTGAGAATTATGACATCTGGAGTCGTAAATTGTGGTATGTACTGGAAGAGCAAGATGCTCTAGAAGGTATTAACCATGTTTTGGTTCACCCAGAAGAGGGTAACACGGCCCAACACAGTAGAGATCTAGAAGCTTGCAATGCGTGGAAAAATAAAGATTCTATTGCATGTGAAATTATTATGAGTTCTGTTGTTGATGATCTCATTCACGAATGTGAAGAATACCTTACTGCTCATGCTATGTGGGCACACTTACGAGAGACTTATGAGGGTACCACTGTGACCCGCCTTACACAGCTGGCTATCAAATTTGACACTCACAAGAAGCGTCATGATCACAATGTCAAGCAACACCTTAGGGTGATGTCTAACATGATTCCTCAACTCAAAAGTGTTGGTCATGTTCTCTCTGATGAGCAGCAAGTTCAGTCAGTGATCCGGTCTCTTCCCAATAGTTGAGAACATTTGAAGGTTAACTTAACCTATAATGATAGCATCAAATATTTTTCTGATGTTGCCCGTCATGTCAAGTTTAAAGACGAGGGGCTTGGTGCTGCTAAAACTGTATCTAATGCCTATGTGATAGAATCCAGTGGCCTAAAGTCTTCAGGCTTCAAACGCAAGAAGAATTGAAAAAATGACGGAAAGGGTAAGGAGCTCGGAAAAGGACCCTGCAAGAAAATGAGCATTTAAAGGGAAAACAGTTTATCAAGAAGAAAGCCAAGATTAAAATAAAATGCTACAACTATCAAGTTCCAGGGCATTTTGCTTGTGACTGTCCCAAGCCGAAAAATGTAGCATTTCAAAATGCATCTCTAAGTGTTACATACGTTTCTAGCACTGTTTTACTAACTGAATCTTATCCTGTGTAGATTGTAGACTCAGGGGCCACCGACCATGTGAGTAGTGATCGAGAAGCGATTGTGGAGTTTCATTGAGTCTCAGTTGGATCAAGGTGGATATATGTAGGAAATAATGCAAAGCTTGAAGTCAAAGGGATAGACACCTGAAATATGGACTTGTGTGTTGGCCGATCTTTTATGCTGCATGACGTCCTATATGGTCCAAAGATATGACATAACTAAGTATCTGTATCTGTTCATCTAGATCTTGGTTTTGATTTAAACTTTAGTCACAATGGTGTTAGAATTATTCAAGACAGTGTTTTTTATGGTTTTGGACTTCGTTATGATGTTTTTATCGTTTTAGATCAGAATCCTTCAACTTATAACTATTATGTTGATCGTTGTGTAATGACATGTTATTCTAGTAACAGTGATGTTGATGTTATTACATGGCCTAAAAATTATATCACATAGGTCAAGATCGGATGAATAGATTGGCAAAGGAAGGGTATTTTAGGTCCTTTCTCCAAAATAAAAATGCCAACTTGTGAAAATTGTCTTACCGAAAAGATTAACGTAAACCATTTGGGAAGGCTAAGAGAGTTGATTCCCCATTGCAGTTAACCCATTCTGATATCTATGGTCCAATGAATGTGAGGGCAAGGTCTGGTACTTTATATTTCATTACATTTATTGATGATTTCACACGCTTTAGTTATGTCTATTTGATTTCTCATAAATCTAAAGATACATGAATGAAGTTGAGAATTAATTAGATAAAAGTATAAAGACTTTAAGAACCGATAGAGGCAGTGATTATTTATTAAAATAGTTTCAAGAATTATGTAATGAAAAAGGCATTATCGGACAGTTGACTATTCCTTACACACCTCAACCGAATGGTGTAGCAGAAAGGAGGAATAGAACACTATTGGACATGAGAAGGTCCATGCTGGCGCAGGCAAATTTACCTATCTCGTTCTAGGGAGATGCATTATTGACTGCAGCCTACGTATTGAATAAAGATCCTTTTAAATTAGTTACTTCCACTCCCTATGAGCTATTGACTAGTCATAAACCAAATCTGAGTGATCTACGACCTTGGGGTTGTGCTGCATATGTAAAATACCATTTTGATAAGTTTGGAAAACTGAGTCCAAAAGGGAAGAAATGTATCTTTAAAAGATACTCAGAACACTCCAAAGGGTATGTGTTCATTGGTGAATTAGAAGATGAAAGTATTACTGAAATTGAATCACGAGATATCACATTTCGAGAAAATGATTTTCCAAAAAAAGGCAAAATAAAGGAAAAAGAGCCATTTTACGAAATGTTGAATTCAGATGTGACAATATCTTTAGACATGTTTGATAATCAAATAGATCAAGGATTGGCTCCTGATCCAAGTGGGAGTTTTGAATCCCAAAATCCTATTGAGGAATCTGAACTTCAATTACATAAGAGTATCAGAAAAGGTGTACCTAAATGATCTTATGAGATTGAAGATTATGTTTTCTTGGTATCTCCCACAGAATTTGATGAGCCTAATTTAGTGATTGAGTCTTTGGCAAATCCTGGAAAAGATGAATGGATGAAAGCAATCAAAGAAGAATTGGAGTCCATGAGAACCAACATAGTCTGAGATCTGGTTGACCTTCCTTCTGGGCGTAGAGTTATTGGGAACAAATGAGTTCTCAAAGTTAAATGCAAAGAGGATGGGTCAATAGAAAGATACAAGCCACGATAGGACGCAAAAGGTTTTACCCAACAAGCTAAAATAGATTATTAGGAAACCTTTTCTCCAATTGTGAAGTTTACCTCAATTCGGTTACTTTTGGCTATTGTTGCACGTATGGATCTAGAATTACACCAAATGGATGTGAAGACAGAGTTTCTCAATGGAGAATTAAACTAGGAAATATACATGGAACAACCTGTAGGTTTCATCGTTAAAGGCCAAGAAAAAAAAGTTTGCAAATTGAAACGATCTATTTATGGCCTGAAGCAGTCTTCAAGGCAGTGGTATTTGAGATTTCACAAGGAGATGAGTTCATATAATTTCACCAAGATCAATGAAGACCAATGCATCTATGTGAAGAAGTCCAATGGAACCTTTGTAATTCTTTCCCTTTACGTGGATGATATTTTATTAGCCGAAAATAAATTGGAGTATGGCAAAACTATCAAGTCATGGCTTTCAAAGTCATTTGACATGAAATACATGGGTAAAACAGACTATATATTGAGTGTCAAGATTCAAAGAGATTGTTCCAAGAATATTTTGAGTCTATCTCAAGAAACTTATATAAAAAAAAAAAGTTGGAACGCTTCCGAATGAATAGTTGTAAACCCATGGATACTCCTATATTAAGAGGCAAGACTTTAAGCCTTGAAATGTGTCCAGAGACTAAAAAAGAAAAAGAATACATGTCTCGAGTTCCATATTCAAGCGCTATCAGGAGTTTGATATACGCTATGATGTGTACTCGTCCAGACATTTGTTATGTCGTAGGTCTATTTAGTAGGTATCAGTCCAATCTTGGAAAATATCATTGGAAAGTTGTTGATTATTCACTATGTTATAGTGGAAATGATTTACACTTGAGAGGGTATAAAGATGTTGATTGGGCTAGTGACCGGAATGATAGAAAATCGACATCCGATATGCTTTCTTACTTAATGGTGGTCCTATATGATGGAAAAGTAAGAAACAAACTTGCACGAATCTTTCAACTATGGAAGCTGAGTTCATGGCTTGTGCATCTGCAGTACAAGAAGTTGTTTGGTTAAAAAGATTTTTTGAGCACTTAGATGTAGTAAAGAATTCTCATAGATCTATGATTTTATATTGTGATAGTGATGCGGCTATTGCATACACAAAGGATCTTAAGTATCACAACAAAATCAAACACATTGAAATCAAGTATAGCTTTGTAAGAGACACAATAACCAGTGGAGAAGTAACTTTACAATACATACCTACGCGAGAAATGATAGTTGATCCTTTTACGAAGGCGATATCTATAGACCTGTTTGAGAAACATGTTATGGCTCTAGGTTTGCATAGGATATGATTATATTTTTGTACTTTAAAATGACTTTATTGTTATAATATTCTCATTAATATCTAACTCTTGAATTTCTGTTCATATCTTATATGCAAGTGATGATGTAATTTTATTGATAAAATGTGTCGAACAAGTCGCGAGATTGGCTCTCTCACAGGAGCAATCGCCTCTTACATTGAGTAACGTGAAGAGATAAATTCAACCACCATGTTATGACTTGTTTTGTAAGCCAAATATGAGTTTCTATAAGAAGATGGATTTGAGGATCATTGAAGAGAAAAGCTCGGGTTAGACATCGGGAGGTGTCTAGATCAAGATCTGTACAGTGTTGAATGAGTAAATGAATGAGAAACACGCGCCACTATAAGGTGAGAACACTGTAGCACGTGTGTCATACCACCTGTGCTAAGCGATCAATAGGTTAATGGAAGAATGGATCCCTGCTTTTTCATTGTGTGAGACCCCAAAAAGTTTGATTAACTTTTTCATTGGAATACCCTTTGACCTTTGACTATTTCTTGATGTTTCCATCAGTGTTGCTACTTTAGCATGTCACTAATGCCATGAGTGATTCGGCAATGCGGTGAATGCCTAAGAAAGTAGTTGATCTGAAATAGATAGATTCGAGTAGAAAGGGAATACAATTACAGAAATTAGTAATTTAACTTGTGTTCACAGGCCGGCCATTACACTTACCATAAGGGTGTCAAGTGTAATCGTGGATATAAAGTCAAACATGAACTCGAGTTCTCCTCTTTAGAGAAGGAGGGATCAGATAACTAGCTACTGGTGTAGCAGATGACGTCTGGGGTATAGCGAGTAATAAGATCCTCATGTTAGTAGTGAATTCTGTACGCATGCGATTGGACTCCTACAAAGAGCTCTTGGAAAACCTTAAAGGGTATAGCTCTTGATGCTCGTAGGTCGCATGAATTATTTGTCATATGAATTGTGTGTGTTGCTAACATGGTGTTGGCTTAGGTCTAGTCCATCATGTGCGAAGTGGGAGATGTTGGATATTTATTTTGGGCGGGTCACCCATGTGGATTGCCCCGAATCATTTAAAGGAGATAAACATGTAGGGAGTTACCTAGGGCATTTATTTTCTTAACTCCTAAAGAAAAACTACCACTACATTATTTAGGGAGTGAACGTGCAATTGAGTGTTGCGCTAATTTTGGAAGTTCTTCCAAAAAACTTCTTTCTCCAGCAATCTTAAATTCTCCACACAAAACAAACAAAGACATCTTGTTTGTGGTAATTAAATTTTGTTTCCTAGTGAATCAAAGTTCGACTTGGGGTGACTTTTTGGTAGCGAGTTCAACAATTTCTACTGCAATTGAAAGGTACACAATTCGTTGGTCTTGCCCTGTGATTAATTTCTAATCCATCGCATACCACACCAATACAAGTACCGGTAACTCTATCCACCAACGTTAGAAAAGATGGGAAGAAATCACCTAGTATTTTTTATTTTATTTTTTGTCTCTGCTTAAATTTGAACCTATCCGGCTTCATAGTTCTATATGGTCATTTCATAATCTCTGGACCGCATCCTTAAATATAGATTTTGGAATACATATGGAATGTTTGTGTTTAAGAGTATAAATCTTTTTCGACTAGACCGCAATATTTTTATCCAAGTGCTAAAAATTCTGGAAATGAAAAGGAAGTTAAAAACAGTTTCTTGCTTTTGTTCGTCGAAATTACTATGCATTCTCCATCAATTACACTTGATACCTAACTTAATTATGTCTGAGTTATCCACAAAAAGAAGAAAAAAAAGAACTAAAACGGAAAAGTTAAGAAAGTTGAGTCACTACTTAAAAATGAAATTCTAAATAAACTAAACGAGCAAAGCCAATGAGCAGGCCCGTCATGTTCATTTTTTAATTAGCGATGGTTGTTCGAAAATTAAACGAGTCATTTTAATTAACAAGGCTAAAAAGGTGACCAGTGTTTGCAAAATTTTCTTAAATGAGGACGAAATAGAAACAATATCTTCGAATTATCATATTTGTGCAAATCTCCCTGAAATTTTGTACTGACTTAGCTAGACCAACAACTATCATTTTAATGTTATTTTCTCTTAACGTTATTGTTTACCCTAAAACTGGATAACAATTGAATTTGTACGAGGAACCAAGGATACATGGTTTAGTTTAATACAATGATAGATTTTATAGCAGAAAGTAAGATAAAGTAAAGAGACAAATCAGCTATGATGGACACCGATTGACCTCGTGCTCCGGAGATTGGGGTCGAGGCTTGGGAATCTAATGACTAACTTTGCAGAGTCAAATGTGGATTGAGAAGATGTGGGATGATTTTTATTGCTTGCTTGATACAAAAATGTGGTTTTCTCCTCCCCCAAAAAAACGTGCCCATAAAGGGGGGGAGGGGGGGGGGGGGGGGGGCGCTCCTCTTTATATAGTAGAGGAGTCCTAACCCTAATACAATTCTAATTAAGGAACATAATATGGCGACAACTGTTTGGCGTGATTGGTGCCGAAATATCCGATTGCTGGCGGATACTTCGGCCTTCTCATCATGGTGATTAGCTGCCTCCTCATATTTCAATGTCTCGTTCCTACTCGAGCTTGGAATCCGAGCACTGATTGGGTCGGTCTTGTCCCGACCGAGCATGATTTCTGTAGTGTTCATATCTGGGAACCGATGATATCCATATCCTCGGTTCTACCCGTATACAGATAGTCCCCCTATTTCCCGAGGCCAAAATTTGACTGCAAGAAATTGACCCAAATAAAGCTGAGCGGGCTGTACCTACTTACCTAGGACAAGACCTTCCAGTCAACCCTTCGCACTCTTCCCGATGTCGCTTTATTATTATTCAGCCGCCAAATCTTTTTCGGGAAGCCACCCTTTGTCAGAGTCCTTGATTCACTACAAAACCCTTTGGACTTTACTTTTTATAAAGCCCATGTGCAGTTTCATTCTTTAACCCTAAACTTTGCTCTTCCATAATCAAGTTCACCTTGTTACCTGAATTTTGGACGTGGCTCCTCGTCGCTCATCTTTGTAACTTTGTCACGATCATAGCTTCCCTTCTACTGCTAACCCAAGGTGAAGCCCAGCCTTCGTCTCCTCCACATTCTCCACCACTGTTGCCAATGGAGGTCATTGATACTGACGAGGAATTGGAGTTCCTCGCTGCTGATGTCCTTCCATCGGGATTCAAATACGTGAATGACTGCAAAACTTCTCACCACCTGGATTCGGTGGAGAAGTTTGAATCTTATATCGATAATCCTACCATTCCCGTAGTCAGGGAAGACTGTAACTTAGGCACGAATATCGATGTTCGCCCCATTGACGATGGGGTAAAAATGAACCACCATGTTGTTGGTTACTCGTTGACATACACCTACCCCTTCGCCATCGGGTTCTCTCTCCCTGTACCTTGGGTAATCGAGGACTTCTGCCACCGATATCGAGTGTGCATTGGTCAGGTCGCTCCACAGATCTGGCGACTTGTGTATTGCATTGATATGTTGGCCAATATAGCCGGTATCCCCTTTACCTTGGATCATTTACTTCACATTTATGTACCTCGAGTGATTTGAGGCGGGATAGTCCATTTACTTCCTCGGGGGAACCGAAGTTTGATTGACCCCGAGGATGACTATGATCAGGGATGGCTTAACCGGTATGTGATGATACGCACAGCTCAACTTCATCGTCCATCATCCACCGATTTTTTGGAGACATAGAATCCATCCCCACAACCGATCGAACCCAAGCTCATTGTTACTATCTTCGAATGGGTGGTTGCGCTCTTAGGTGCTTCTCGTAATATAGGTCGTTCTTGGATGGGAATGGCACCCAAAGGATGGAAAGGCAAAAACCACGGTAACTCCTAATCGTGAGATACCCTTTGGTGGACCCCTTCCGACAGTAGTACTTGATGAAGAGGACTTGCCAGAACCAAATATCCATAGACCATTTTCCTCCGATGAAAACCCTGGGACCAACTAAACGATGTCATGTACTATTTCACCATTCTGCGGTAGAGGCCAGAGTTCTCAACCTTTGGCTTACTACACCGATTTGGTGTGTTACTGTTGCTTCTGTTTCCTTTTTCTGCTGGATCGATGTACCCGATAAAATCGGACTTTAAGTACTAGAACAAACTTAATAGAATTTTGTCAATCGGCTTCATATCAGATTGCACCGAGTGTATTTATCTTGTTTTTCTTGTCTGAACTCGTATATTTGATTATGATTTTGCAATACTTGACCTATTATTATCTTGATTTATCAAAACAGAAACGCCCCGTTATCGGTTGCCCCGTTTACCTCCTTTACTCTTCGTATTTGTCCCTGGGTGGTTCAGAACTACGCCTTTTGTGATCGAGTATACGACTTTCTTATTCAGAAGCTGAAGCTGGTTATGACCGAGATTGTTCATGCACGCCCCGATGACTCAGAGGGATGATCATGTACGCTTCCCATGGATAGATAGAATCAACGTCCCATCCGTCGCGTCGTTCTAACATCGGCCACGTGTCAAGATCTGGTTGGACGAGGAGTCGATTACGGAATGCGAGCCGTCTCGGCCCCACTCTATAAAAGCAAAACTTTCTCTTTCACTTTTTCACTTTTTTGATTCTACCAGATTTTTTTTTACCCTCGTATATTGGATACACAAACCTTCATATCTTCATACCTTCATGTCTCCATATCTCCATATCTGTTCTTCATCATTTCTTCAACCCTTCATACAAGTCTTCATACATTGCTATCAATGAGTAAATCTTCAAAATTGAAAACTGGTGAGACTTCCTCGGCTCCAAAACGGAGCCGTCATTACTGGATTTTGTCCTACAGGATTATATAGCCATCAAGGACTTCAAGGTTGAGAAGCCTTTTCAACAAGGGGATCGATGTGCTGAAATATCGGATTATTTTTGCACGATACCCCTGAGCAAACTAGAACAGGTAAAGGAAGACTGCGGGTGGAAGAATATGGATATCGTTATTCCCGACCAGACCGAGGCTATTACGACCCATGCGGAAGGGTATTTGAGTGTTTACACCTACCCTTTTACGTTTACCCTGCTCGATCCCGTCATAGTGGATTTCTGCAAACAGTACGAGGTCTGCCTTGGCCAGATCCATCCGTCGTTCTGGAGGATTATTGTGCTCCTTCGTTACTTCACTACAAATGTGAATATTCTTTTCACGATTAACCATCTCCTCCGACTGTACAGTCCCCGGGTATTTCGAGGATGTATGATTAAGCTCACCAAACGAGCCAAAAAGTCTCCCTTTTTCAGCCTCGACGAAGATAGAGACCGAGTCTAGCAGGGCAGATTTATCCGCGTTAGAACCAAGGCCTCCGGTCCCAAACATCTCTCTAAACCCCTTGCCCAGTCTTATGTCCGAGGAGAGGCCATCGAAGGAGGTAAGGGGGAGAGGAGAAGAAGGCGGTCCTCTAAATCTTCAAGTGCCTTGTCGGATGCCCGAAAAAATAACGAGGCTCACCATTAGGTGTCACGACCCAACCGGAGGGCCATGACGGGCACCCGGTGCTAACCCACCCGGGCAACTCTTATCGTACTCTTATATTCACATCTAGGTGAGCCACATGGCTTACTCATAATTTACATATATCAATAGAGCTAATGTCGTTGGGCAACAACACATTTGTATCATCATCAATAAACGATGCCCATATCCATATACACAAGCCGACGAGGCTATCAAAATGATATACAAAATATGCGCCGACAAGGCTGCAAGACATCTTACCATACACAACTGTCCACGAGCCTCTAAGAAGGGTATGCAACATCATATAGGCGGGACAGGACCCCGCTATGCCCATATGTATGTACACAAAAGAATAATACCCAAAAGCTGTAGCTCCGGATGAAATGGAGCTCCTGTATGCGGTCACTGAATAGGAAATCTATGGATCAAGCCTGTCTCCCTGTCCACCTGCGGGCATGATGCAGCATCCACAAACAAAAGGACGTCAATACGAATAATGTACTGAGTATGTAAAGCATAATCAACATCATAGTAGAAGCATAATAGACAGCACAAGAAATAACATAAGATGGGAGAATCAGGAGGTAATAGAATCATTTGTACCTCTAGTGGCCTTCATCATATCTACTTACTTGTCTTTCATAGGGACCTTCCATTTCTAATGCTTACGCGGGTACATGCATACATATACGTATTCGTATTCGTATTTATTCATACTCGTATCCATATCATACCCGACCATGAAGGTTCGGTGTTTCACACACCCGGCCATGACAAGGCTCGGTGATTATATATACTTGGCCCTACCAAGGCTCAGTGTTATCCGTACCTAACTGCAGTGGTATGCACGCGATAGGTATCATACCCTACCATATAAGCTCGGTGTTACATAATAGTCATACATACTTATAAACATATACATAAAGGTTCATAAGTCTCATCAACATCATTACCATCATCGTTTTCGCTACATCTATCCTTAGAGGATCAACGATCATATAAAAGAGGTAGTAGTATCGTGAAAGTATCTAGAATCATGAGCTTTGGTAATCTTAGATATAGAATCATTTGGAAGACATTATGGAATTCATGAAAGGACATATATATCAAAGGAACCGTGCCTTAATAAAAGAAGGGTTAACCTTACATACCTTTTTATCCTCTTAACTAATTAACGTTCACCGTCGAAGCTTGGACAATCTACATTTAGAAGGATTCATACCGTGGTTAAGCTTTAATGACACTCTTAAATTCAAACTAGAATAAATCCCACCATATTACAAAACAACTCCCAAACATCCATAATACACCCACAATATCATAACCAAGTAATCACATTTCATTAAGCCTTCATAATTCATCCTTATATTCAACTCATACTAGCAACTTCATACCAACTTTTGCACATTTTCATACAACGCTTCCTCATCACCATTATTACCTTCCATAACAAGATTATATCCATATCATACTAAGAATCATGACTCAAGTTAGCTTAATTCTCACAAACATCATAAAAATTACATTTGGACTTCATTCTCTACTTCCTTCTTCTACCTAAGTTTTGCTACAACCAAGCATTCTCAATAACATGAAATAAGCATGGAAACTAACCTTTTTATCCCATAGGAACAAGCTTTGGAGCAGTTATCAAATTGTGCAAAAACCCTAGCTACAATGCCTAAGTATTTCTTGAAATCTACCAACCCTAGGGAGCCTTCTAACTCATGAACACTTTGATTCTTGCCATTTGACCTTTTTAATCTCTTGGGTTTGAGTAAAATATGTTTGGAGAAGGGTTTTGGAGCTTTAGAGAGCTTGGAAGAAATGTGGGAAATGAAAAATGAGCAAGGGTCGTCCATCCTTATAAAATAAAAATCTGACCTGACCCGATTATACGGGTCATATAATTGGACCGTATAATCCCACCAGGTTGCACCCTACTCTGGAACAAATCTACAGACCATTATACGGGCGGTATAATTTGTACGGTCCGTACAAATGGTCATACAACTGGAAAATTCCGATTTTCATTCTCCTCGACTCGTTTGACTTCCAATCCCGGTGGAACCTTCTCGGAACTTGTATAGCACTTCATTAAACATACAATAGGCCCTATAGCAGCCCCTCAAGATATTCCAAATAACTATTAGCTGAATTATAGCGAAAATCTTTCCGAACACGGCTTATATTTCACTTCCTTCAACAAACTAAATTTCACATTTTCATATGACTTCAAAATCTTATGGTATGGTCCTTAAGTTATATATTACATTCCTTAATCTCATAAGGATTTCATAATCAACTTAAGTTCACATTAGCCTATCCACAAGGCACAAGTCCGAAAATTTCTGAGGTGTAACATTAGGGAGACCGCTACAGAAGAAGTTTGGGCGAGGGGCCCAAATGTCGGTGTTATTGATTCGCTCAAGAATCATTCTAAGGATGAGTACCAGGAGTTGACCAGGCATCGGCCCTCCAAAGAAAGGATCAGCCACGAGCCGAAAGGCACTACCGAAATGGCTCCACCCTTAGTGGAAAGTTTAAGTCAGGAGCCCGTAGGCTCAGACATTGATCCCACAAGATCGGCGGGTACAGAAGCCTTTGGGTCGGCAAGCAGAGAATTCGGAGATGCCGCTAGATCGAGGGCAACGTCTTCCGCATCGGGCTCGAAGGTACCTTACATTCCACCTTTGTATGGTAAAGGTTCTGTTCTTTCTATTCAAGCTGTGGCTTCGGCTGAGATCATTATTTCCATACAGGATTCGCCGCCCCCACTGGTGGATATGCCCCCCGCCATTCCCAAAGGTAAAGGCAAAATGGTCGAAGGCTCGACGGAACTGGAGGATAGTGATGATATACTGACTATGGGAAAATCGGGATTAATTCTGGCCCGAGATTGGAGAAGACCTTTCCGACCCCCAGTGCAGACCCGAATCGGAAAAGGCTGGTGTCGTTTATAGTGCCAGCCGATATGAATATGCTATCGGGGCCGGTTGGGATATCTGTTATTTGTACCCTCTGGTGACCGAAGATGTCGGAGGTCAGTGAGGCTTGTCTTTTCAACGAGGCCCAGCATGTTTTGAACCGGGTATGCCTTATCCCTTTTTACTTTTAATACTTAGTTTTATTTCTGTGTCCCATCTTAACTATCGCTCCCTCTTTTCTTTTAGGCTTCCGTGCTGCACCATGCTACTTTTCACTGAATGAGGATGGGGGTGGATCGCCTTAATGAGCTACTCGAGAAAAAGACTCGGGAAGCAGACGAGCTCAGGGCTCTTTATCAATAAAAACTGGCATATATCTCGAGCCTGGCCGACTCCTCCGCCCTTTAGTCAGACTTTGTAGCAGCCCGGAATGAAGCCGTTGAGGCCAAACAGGAGTATGACCAATTGGCAGAGAAGGTAAGGGCTTTTGAAGTTCGTATTAAGCTGTTAGTAGCTGATGCTAACACTGCCCCTTTTCAGGCTCAGGATTACGTGACCCAAATCGACCGACTTCGGGCAGAGCTCGACGGGATGAAGCCCGAACTTGAGGTTTATAAAGAAAGAATGGCTAGAGCTGCTATTGAGTGAGGGTCCCTCAAGGAAAAGCTCTGGGTGATGATAGGGCAAGCCGATGAGCTTCGTTCGAATGGCCAAATCGGAATGGGATAGCCTTAATCATGATATTGGTAATCTGAGGGCCAAACATAACGAGGCCCAGGGCCAGATCTCGAGCTATGATAGCATATTGGATCAGTATAAAGCTGATGTGACTACGACCGAAAAGGTTAGCGAACTTCGGGCCGAGTATATGCAGTGTCTATCCCGAAGGGAGACTTTGGAAGAGATTCAATCTATTGGGCTAGGCTTGTCGAAACTGATTGAGGAGGCCAGTGCTCGAGTCTAAGGCACAGGCCGCTTTTGATCTCGATGATTCGGATAATGATCTCAGCTCAAATGTTGGTGATGCCGAAATCTCGGGCGAAGATTGAGTTTACGAGCCCAATGTTATTATTTTGGCCTTCCACTTTGTCTTAATTTTCTTCTTTGTATATTTTCTTCGGGCCCGTTAGTCCGAGTCTTTGTAAAGTCTTTGACTTGTATTTATGAATAGAAGGGAGATTTTATCCGATGTATTCGTTGTTTCTTATTGTTTTTTATCGTGTGTCATGATTTTGTCAAAATCTAGACTTTCTCAGTTTTTCCCGGTTGGAACCCTGAGTGTCCCTGGTAATCATTTTATCCAAAGTTGGCCGAATATGTCAACCGAATCATTTTCGGAGATGTTAGACCATAGCCTATTTTATTTGTTTCTTGTAAGTGAGTATTTGATATAGTGCAAATATTAATGCTACATTGAAATAATGTTTCGAGGTAAGTTCCTCGCTTTATTGACAAAGTTGGAGACAAAATTACATTCTCTACCGTGGCAAAAACGAACTAGATGGGCACAGTTCAATCGACCGTTTGGCCCTTACATTCAATCCTATCGTTCAAGCTCAGGATTTACATGGTTACCAGCTAGCCGAGGGTATGATAGTTCCCTGGTACTTGGGTTTGAAGTATGAAAGCTCAGGTACTATTGTCCCCAAGTAGCTTGTCTCCAGTCCCCGGTTCTTGACCGGTCTTTATGAATTGGTAGCACGTTGTACGGCGCTGCCTCGTTAAAAACCTTTTCGGAAAACCCTTTTTGGGACAAAACCGATCGAAGGGAAAAAGAGTGCAGCACATGCTTTCCGACCTAGATATACTTTTCTTAGCTCCCTCGTGCTTCTTCCCTTGCTGCGCCTGCATGGTTAGTCCAAAGAAATAAACGAAATAAAGTTTTATTGTACCTTTAACAGTAATACCGTTTTAAGTGTGCCACGTTCGAGTTATTCGAAAGTTGTTTTCCATTTTCATTCTCTAGCTGATAGGAACCATTCCCGATGATGTCGGTGACCCTGTATGGCCCTTCCCAATTCAGGCCTAATTTCCCATCGTTGGGGTCTTTGGTATGGAGAGTGATCTTTCTTAGGACCAAGTCCTCAACTTAGAAGTTCCTGAGGTTGGCCCTTCGATTGTAATACCTCTGCATCTTCTGTTTTTAGGCCGCTATTCGGATGTAGGCGGCCTCCCTCTTCTCGTCCGCTAGGTTCAGACTAGTTGCCATTGCTTCTTGATTCGAACCTTCTTTTGTATGACGGAATCTTAATCTCGGTTCACCCACTTCTACGAAAATTAATGCTTATATTCCATAGACAAGGGAAAAAGGGGTCTCCCCGGTACTTGACCACTCCGTCGTGCGGTAGGCCCATAAGACCTCGGGTAGAATCTCTTTCCACCTGTGTTAAGAACTTATCAATCTCTTTTTTAAGTTTTGCAATATGATCTTATTTGTTGACTCAACTTGACCGTTGGCACTCGGATGGTACGGTATAGATAGAATCTTCTTGATCTTGTATTCCTCGAGGAATTTGCTCACTTTGCTGCTAACAAACTGTTTCCTATTATCGCATGCAATTTCTGCTGGTATCCCGAATCGGCAAATAATATGATCGTATATGAAGTCTATGACTTCTTTCTCCCTGACTTTCTCGAAAGCCTGTGCTTCAACCCATTTAGAGAAATAATCAATCATAAGAAAAATAAAATGTGCCTTACTTGGGGCCCATGGCAGGGGCCCTACTATGTCCATTCCCCACTTCATGAATGGCCATAGGGAGAGAACCGAGTGGAGTTCCTCCCCTGGTCGATGGATTGACGGGGCGTGCTTTTGGCATTCGTTGCACTTTTGTACGAATGCTTTCGTATCCTTTTCCATTTCATTCTAGTAGTAACCTGCTCGGATCAGCTTGCGTATCAACAAATCGGCTCCTGGGTGATTTCCACAAGTTCCTTCGTGGACTTGCCTCATGACGTAATCGGTCTCGCCCGACCCCAAATATCTAGCCAAGGGACCATAAAACGATCGTCGGTACAACTGTCCATCGACGAGACAGAATCTGGCCGCTTTGGTTCGAAGGGCCCTCGACTCTTTGGGATTAGAAGGCAGCTTTCTTGTTTCAAGATAATCTATGTATTTTTTTCTCCAATCCCAAGTGAGGCCGGTTGAATTAATCTCTGCCTGGCCGGTCCCAATGACCGAACGCATCAACTACACCACAGTCCCAGAATTGAATTCCTTCGACTCTACTGACTATCCCAGGTTTGCTAGTGCGTCTGCCTCGTTATTTTGACCCCGTGGTATGTGATCTAATGTCCATTCCTTAAATCGGCGAAGGACCACATGTCATTTTTTCAAATATCTCCGTATTCGGTCATCTTTGACTTCAAACGTGCCGTTTACCTGGCAACCGCTTCTTCGACCGCGAACATTTCCCTTGCGGCTTGTTGCTCGCCATGTATGGTTTTGATCCCTTCTGGGGTTGGGAATTTTATCGCTAGATGCAGCGTTGAAGGTACTGCTCTCATGTTGTGTATCCACGGCCTCCCAAATAGTGCATTATACCTCATGTCTCCTTCTGTGACATAAAATTTTGTCCGCTGCGAAGTCCCGGCTATGTTTATCGATAAAGTGATCTCACCCTTCGTCGTTTCACATGCCATGTTGAATCTGTTGAGGACCTGGACTGCTGGTACGATTTGGTCTAGTAGCCCCAGCTGCTCGATAACTCTCCATCGGATGATGTTAGACGAGCTACCTGGATCAATCAACACACGTTTAATTCTAAATTTATTAACGAGAACGGATATTACCAGTGCATCGTGTTGAGGTTGAACGATGTCTTCCATGTCCTCGTCACTGAACGAGATAGGATCGTCGGGGTCGTAACTCCGAATACGCTTCTCTCTTGTTATGGAAACTTTGGTGCGTTTCATTACCGGCCCTTAGGGAATGTCCGCTCCGCCCATGATCATGTGGATCACCTGCTGAGGCTCTTCCGGTCTATCTTTCTTGTTGGCGTCCACGTTCTTGAAGTGGGTTTTGGCTTGTTCGCTTAGAAATTCTCGAAGGTGTCCCAAATTAAACAGGCGGGCAACTTCCTCTGTCAGCTGCCGATAATCCTCGGTTTGATGACCGTGAGTGTGATGGTATTTGCAAATCAGGCTTTTATCTCGTTTCTCTGGATCATATTGGATTGGCCTTGGGTGCTTTGTTTCCCTGTTGCGGATAACGGCCGCTGCTATGGTCGCTACATCGACGCAAAAATTATACTCGGACAACCTTGGGATTTCTTTATTTCCCAAGGGTCTATCAGCAACATATCTGTTCATCAGTCCACGATTATTTTGGCCTCGATCGTTCCTCCTATCATTCTTTCTCGATTCGCTGTTGCGTCCGTTGCTCCTTCGATCAGGTGGGTAAGGTTGATACCTGTCATATGATGGTCTTGAATCTCGATCTGTCGTTCTCCTCGATCGATCATTCCACTTACCGAGATGCCATGATACCGAGGCGGCTCTCAAAATCTTATCATCTTCGACCCTGATCTTCGGTTGATACCTGTTGTGTACATCAGCCTAAGCGATTGCAGGTACTCTATCAGATTTTGCTTCAGCTCCATAGATGTGATCGAGCTTCTTGAGTTGAGCCCTTGAGTGAAAGCCTGAACGGCCTAATCATCAGTGATCGGAGGTAAGTCCATTCGCTCCATTTGAAATCGGGCCACAAACTCGCGGAGGGTTTCTTCATCTCACAGCTTAATGTTAAATAAGTCTGATTTTCGGGTTTCGACCTTAATGGCTCCGACGTAAGCTTTGACAAAAGCATCCGCGAGCATGGCAAATAAATTAATCGAATGTTCGGGCAAGTTGTGATACCATATCATTGCTCCTTTGGATAGGATTTCCCCGAACTTCTTAAGCAGCACCGACTCTCTCTTATCATCGGCGAGATCGTTGCCTTTAATAGCACATGTGTATGCAGTCACATGCTCGTTCCGGTCCATTGTCCCGTTATACTTCGGGATATCGGGCATGTGAAACCTCTTCAGGATTTTCATCGGCGTAGCACTTAGCAGAAAAGGCATTTGGACGAATTTTTTCGAATCCGATCCTTTCAACACTGGAGGTGCCCCAGGAATCTGGTCGACCCTTGCATTGTAGTTCTCCACCTTCTTGTCATTCGCCTCTATCTTCTTTTCCCCAGATTCTACTCGTTTTGTCAGTTCCTCGAGCGTCCTAATCAGCTCGACGTTTTGCCCGAGGTTGTTCCCGTTGTTTCCAGCAGGGCGCCTCTCTTCAGTTTCCTCAATTTGTTCAGATGGAGCAATATCGGGTGCTCGATTTTGATTTTGCAATTGCACTATAACCTCTTGTTGGGCTTGTAATTGTGCCATAGCCATATCCAACTGGTTTCGGAGTTGTTGCAGCGTGGCTTCATTATCCCTGCCGACGGGCACGTCACCTATTGATGATCCAACTTGGTTGGGATCGACTGGGGGCACGTTGTTATGAGGTACCCCATTGTCGTTTTCCTCGTGGTGG
Organism: Lycium barbarum; assembly: GCF_019175385.1. Lineage (NCBI taxonomy): Eukaryota > Viridiplantae > Streptophyta > Magnoliopsida > Solanales > Solanaceae > Lycium > Lycium barbarum. Next base: position 115,938,052 of record NC_083343.1, on the reverse strand, counting down.
CTTGATCCAGCGTGGAAGTTGACAGAATAAGAGTTTGACATGTCGGGTGAACCTAAAATAAAACTTCAAAGAACAAGTGTAAAAATATCGAGTGTTATCAGAATTCGTATTAAACCACCACAATTATCCAAGGCCCCACGGTGGGCACCAAACTGTTTACCCTAAAACTGGATAACAATTGAATTTGTACGAGGAACCAAGGATACATGGTTTAGTTTAATACAATGATAGATTTTATAGCAGACAGTAAGATAAAGTAAAGAGACAAATCAACTATGATGGATACCGATTGACCTCGTGCTCCGGAGATCGGGGTTGGGGCTTGGGAATCTAATGACTAACTTTGCACAGTAAAATGTTGATTGAGAAGATGAACAGATGTGGGATGATTTTTATTGCTTGCTTGATACAAAAAATGTGGTTTTCTCTTCCCCCAAAAAACGTGCCCATAAAAGAGAGGGGGGGGGGGGGGGGGGGGGGGGGGGGGCTCCTCTTTATATAGTGGAGGAGTCCTAACCCTAATACAATTCTAAGTAAGGAACAGAATCTGGTGACAACTGTTTGGCGTGATTGGTGCCGAAATATCCAGTTGAGGGCGGATACTTCGTCCTTCTCATCATGGTGATTAGCCGCCTCCTCATATTTCAATGTCTCGTTCCAACTCGAGCTTGGAACCCGAGCACTGATTGGGTCGGTCTTGTCCCGACCGAGCATGATTTTCGAATTGTTCATATTCGGGAACCGAAGATATCCCTATCCTCGATTCTACCCGTATACAATTATACTTATTTTTCACATGAACTAAGGTGCCGTTTGGACATGGTTTGAAATGTCATATCATGCCTTTTTGGATGATTTGGGATTTCATCTCATGACATGAAACCATGAAATGAAATCGCATGTCCAAACGTTGATTTTATCTCATGATTTCAAATCACATGTCCAAACGCCTACTAAAAAATTTATATACTTTAACAAGCAACATTGATGTCAATTTTTAACCCGTAACATCCATTGCTCCTAATTTCTTTGTCGTCTTTGAATAATTGTGCAATTATAGAGCCCCCATAGTACTTAACAATACTTTATTTCCAATTTATTAACTATTTACCTTTTGACTTATTTAACGAACGGCTATCAGCCCAAACAAGAGGAATATTTTAAAAGCGCAAAAGGTATATGAATTAGTTGGGTAAGAATTTACTTTTATATTTACGCCAAATTAATAAATGCATGACATGTGTTTGCACATATATGTCTATTATTTAACCATAGTTACTCAATGTATATTTTTACTTCATTAAATCACTTGATCATGGTTAGTTGAATTAGTTTGATGTAAATATTACGCAATGCAAGTATTTAATTAACTGGTTTGTTGCAAGATGTTTTTTTTTTTTTAGTCGAAGATTGTTACAACATTTTAGTGGACAAGAAAGAGGGGAAGATAGAGATATGTTTCCTTTCAAGTCCCCAAATGACTTTTCTCAGATAGAGATATGTTTCCTTTCAAGTGCCCAAATAACTTTTCTCTTCCTTTTTTGGAGGAAGCCTAGGTATCGCGAGAAAGGCAAAAATAAAAAATAAAAAAATAAAAATTAAAAAGTCCTCGTACTACTTAAAAAAACGTTTTGCAAGAAACAAAAAGTAATTAAGAAGTAGGTAGTGGTATGGATTTAAACAGTTATGAATAAGATAGCCACTCGATTGGAGGGGTTGATTGATAGGGGAAAAAAAAGTAATATGCATCATTACACTCTAATAATGATGCCAATTTAGATTTATGGGGTAAAAGAATGATACTGAATCTACTTTACCCCCTAACATCTAAGGGTTGGAAAACGATACCTTCCTCACATAATGAATGGGAACGATGACCCCTCTATCCAATATTTTCCGGTGAGAATAAGTAATTAATTTCAAAAAAATAATAAAAAGTCACTAAACTAGCCATTGAAATGAGATTTAATCTTTGTTAAATCTTACCTATATATATTAGCAATTAAAATTAAAACGCAAAATTTGGTGGACTGGAAACAAAAGAGAAGATAATTCAATTGCTTATATAAAATATTGGTTAGTAGTACTTATTAAATTTATCAATATATCTTACGACAATTAGCAAGAGAAAGTTTCTATTTATATTTTGGACGAATTCAAAATCACGACTAAAATCATATATGATATTATTTTGATTAAACGTAAGATACTAAATGAAAAGGAAAATAATTAAAATATCATAGTAAGAAAAACTGAATGAGAAAAGGGTTAGAGAAATATGTGTGTGTGTCTATATATATATATATATATATATATATATATATGTATATATTCATTATGAATTAAATATAAAGATTAAATCAAATAATATTCAAAAAGATTTAATTTGTTTCCTTTAATTTCACAAAAATATCGTTAATTTGAGTATATTATATCGAAAATTAGATGATACTTGACATTTTGTTATGATACAATGTACTCAAACAAGCGACATCATAATTTAACATAGATTAGTGTCTTTTAATATTGTTCGCTCGCGCGGGTACTAATACTAGACTGTATTTAGATTGTATAATAATTAAGATCTTGGCAATCTAGTAACCCCCCCCCCCCCCCCCCCCCCCGCCAAAAAAAAAAAAAAGCGAACGAAATGTAGCTTGAAATTTATTAACAGATTTTTTCAAGTAGTTGTTCTACATTATTTTCAGAAGAATAGGTGAATGAGACAATAATAAGAGTTATATATTGTATTTAATTCTAGAAAGAAAAAGAAAAAAAGATCTTTATTAAAAACAAAAGATTCTCACCGGAAAATATTGGATAGGGGGGTTATCGTACCCATTCAATATGTGAGGGGGGTATTATTTTCCAACCCTTAAATGTTAGGGGGTAAAGTGGGATTCACTCAAAGAATTACTATGAACATGTAAGTGACTAATTCTGAGATGTAGAAAAGATTGTCATAATGCTAACAACAGTTATGGTGGACTGGTAATATTTCTTCATTCTTAATAAGAGATCTCTGCTCAAGCCCCGGTTATGAGAGTCGTCTTTGTTAGGGAACGTTTTACCTTCAATGTGGAACTTTTTGGCCTGAATCCAAAATTTGATTTTCTAATTGATTAATTGACCACAGTAGTTGCGTGGAATTTTACAGTAAATTGGATTTATATAGGTTTGCTGTTTTATGTGAAAAGTGAAAACCTGATTACGCAAAATAATTGAATGTGTATCTGAGATAGACATCGGAAGTGGACACATAAATATCATTATTAACAGAAAATTGCTTATGAGTTTATTTTATTTTTCCTGCAAGCAATAAGAATATTTAAAATTCTCATGCTACTAACTGGTAATAATCAGGGGCGGATTTAAGTGGAGGTGAGGGTGTTCACGAACATCCTCTGCAAAAAGTTACAGTGTATATATAGAATAGATTTTCTGTGTTTATGTACATATATTAGTTTTTGAACACCTTGAACATATGCAAAAGGTTAGCTCAAGTGGTCCAGGGTGTTCAAAATTATCTCTAGCATCCTAGGTTTGATTCCCATCAACAACATTAATTTTTATATTTAGCTTTTGTTGTTTTTTTTTTAACCCCCCAAGTGAAAATCCAGGATCCGCCACTATTAATCACCAACCTTTATTGGATGTCAATGAATTCTTAATCTGATGGTTCATTGAGACCAAGTTATGTTTCACATTCAAGTGGTAAATTTTATGTTCGTTCGTTTACTATATGTTCAGATCGTTTATCGTGTAAGTAAATAGTCATTTCCTTCCAAATTGTACCATTTTAGAATTTAGATGCCAAACTTGTAATTTTTATTAAAAAGGTGTACCATTTTAATTTGATACATTTTTTATGGTGGTAGTGATTAATTTTTTGGCATATCAGCTCAGAAGAATTAGTCTTTAGTGGTAAAAGAAGTGATTATGATCTGTGTTCTATTTAATTTAATTTGCAGGGAAATATATATATATATATATATATATATATTTGTCTTTACGCATTTATTTTGTGCCACGATATCGAGTCTTACAATAAAGTTAGAACTTATCATGAACGATGTAAACATATTAAATTAGGAAAAAGAACGTAGGTAGAGAAATGACAATAATGTCATAAACACACGTTAGACACATTGGATAGAAATCAGGGCAAATCTTCTCTATAAATTCAAGGTTAACAAGAACAAATTAAGCATCCAAAAATATCCAACAAAAGAAACAAATAATATAACAAAGATGAAGATCATCTTGCTCTTGTTTTCCCTAGCATTCCTTCCCTTGTCTACCTTAGCAACTTGCACAAATGATGATCCAAACCAACTATTAAGATATGTACTCGATACCGATGGTCATCCCCTCAACAAAAACACTAGGTACTTCATAAATTCAGCTATTTGGGGAGCTGGTGGTGGAGGTGTATTTCTTGCTAATATTGGATATCAGGAGCACAACGTTTGTCCCAAATCAGTGGTGCAATCCCCCAATGACCTCGACAATGGTCTCGGGGTCTACTTCAAGCCCAAAGATCTCAAACGTCAGAAGATTGTGGAATCCTCTCCGGTAAACATCATTTTCTATCTCGATACGTATTTGTGTGCTAACCTGACTGTTTGGAAGGTTGACCACTACCCTAAACCGGCGAAGCTCTACACCTTAAGCACAGGTGCAAAGAAAGGTAATCCCCTCGACGTGAACAGCTGGTTTCAGATTAAGTCTCTTGGTGGCTCGACGTATAAGCTAGTCTTCTGTCCCTATGGAGAGGAGTTTACTTGCCAAAACATTGGCATCGTCGAGCAAAATGGATACAGGCGTTTGGTTCTCACAAAGGAACCGAAAGCCTTTGTGTTCATAAAGGATAAGAGAATCGAAAAGGCTGAAGCCTGATCATCACGCTTCAGATTTCTGATAAAGCTAAAATAGTGTGAAATATGTAATGTAAGGCCTAAGTTCCCTACATGTTGTCTTTCCCTTGATGTAAGAATAAATAACGTAATGCATTATGCATGCGTAATAAGTGTCCTGTGCATGCTTTGTTGCCTGGAATACTAATGTTGCACTATTACTTTTGTTATATCTTCTCTGTTAATTTCGTGCCGTTTGATCTTCAAAAACCATATAATTAAACAAATTAAAAGAAAAAATTACAGTATGAACTAAGTTCACAATATGCACTGCGGTCGCATTTGATCTCAATGAAGTTGTCCCACTTTTTGTGTTCAGAAAGTTGTAACTCTGGTGCATGTGGTTGCGTCCAATTTCATTCTCCAACTTTAACCAATTTTAAGTCAACACACTACTTCGATCTCTTTAAAAAGGGCAATTTGCACGATTGCCCTTATTCGGGGGTGGTCTTTAATTTTAGCCCCTCAAATTGTTGGTCTTAAATTTCTGTCCTTCGTCTAATATCTCAAGGTTCTGGGTTCGAATTCCGGCTCAATGAAAAGAAAAATTGCAAGGCAGAGGTTCGTAGCAAAATTAGGCTTATTGGCAAAAGTTTGGCCTTAAGTTTTGCCCAAAATTAGGCTTTAAGGCAAACCTCTGCCTTAAAGGCAATTTGCAGGATTGCCCTTCGCTGGGGTGATCTTTAATTTTTACCCCTCAAAATGGTGGTCTTTAAATTTTCCCTCAAAAATTAAAGACCACCCCAAATGAAAGGCAATCCGCTCAAAAAAAAAAAAAAGTTGCCTTAAAGCTTAACTTTTGACCGGACAAGTGAGGATGGCTCAGTGGTTAAGCACCTCCACCTACGACCGATAGGTCCTGGGTTCGAGTCACACTGAAGGGGAAGTGTGGAAACACTATAAATCCTCCTAAATGGGTGGGGAAAAAAAAACTTTTGACCGGATAGGCCTAGTTTTGGGCAAATGTTAGGCCTTAAGGCAGAGGTTTTGTGAAAGTCTTGCCTTGTGAATTTTTTTTTTTTTTCTTGAGTGGGGGTTCGAATCCAGAACCTCGGGATATTTTCGGCCACTTTTTTAAGCGAAGAGCAAAAATGAAAGACCAGCAATTTGAGGGGCAAAAAATTAAAGACCAACACCTTTGAAGGGAAATCCACGCCAAAAAAATGTAAAATCAATTAAATCGAACCTTATCAAACCGATTTTAGGTTGTTTTTTTTTTTAAAAAAAAGTGTAGTTTCCAATATAAATATTATAATTGTATCGAATAATTAGGTAGGACTTTTAATTTTATACAAGAAATAAAAATATGCAGAAAGTTGTAACTCTGGTGCAAGTGGTTGCCTCCAATTTCATTCTCCAACTTTAACCAATTTTGAGTCAACACACTACTTCGATCGAAATGCCTAGAGGTAAGGGTGTCGGTGGTTCTTTAAAAAGGGCAATTTGCACGATTGCCCTTATTTGGGGGTGGTCTTTAATTTTTGCCCCTCAAATTGTTCGTCTTTAATTTTTGTCCTTCGCCTAATACCTCAAGGTTCTGGATCCGAATTCCGGCTCAATAAAAAAAAATCGCAAGACAGAGGTTCGTAGCAAAATTAGGCTTATTAGGCAAAAGTAAGGCCTTAAGTTTTGCCCAAAATTAGGCCTTAAGGCAAACCTCTGCCTTAAGGACAATTTGCAGGATTGCCCTTCGCTGGGGGTGGTCTTTAATTTTTACCCCTCAAAATGGTGGTCTTTAAATTTTCCCTTCAGGCAGAATTTGCATGGACGCAGGCAGATTTATTGCCCATGCAAATTCTGCCTTGGGCCTTAAGGCAGAATTTGCATGGACAAATTTGCAAAATTCTGCCTTGCGATTTTTTTTTTATTGAGCTGTGGTTCAAACCCACAATCTCTGGGTATTAGGCGAAGGGCAAAACTTAAAGACCACCAATTTGAAGGGCAAAAATTAAAGACCACCCCAAATGAAAGGCAATCCGCGCAAAAAAAAAAAAAAAAAAAAAAAAAAAAACTGCCATAAGGCTTAACTTTTGCCCAAATAGGCCTAGTTTTGGGCAAATGTTAGGCCTTAAGGCAGAGGTTTCGTGAAAGTCTTGCTTTGGTGAAATTCTTTTTTTTTTTTTTTTTTTTTGCCTTGGCGGGATTTCAAACCCAGAACCTTGGGGTATTTTCGGCCACTTTTTTAAGCGAAGAGCTAAAATGAAAGACCAGCAATTTGAGGGGCAAAATATTAAAGACCAACGCCTTTGAAGGGAAATCCATGCAAAAAAATATAAAATCGATTAAATCGAACCTTTTATCGAACCAATTTTAGGTTTGTTCTTTTTTTAAAAAATAAAATAAAAGGGTAGTTTCCCATATAAATATTATAATTGTATCAAATAATTAGGTAGGACTTTTAATTTTATACAAGAAATAAAAATATGCAGAATTGCATAAAATAATTCATGCTATAAAGTTTTAAACAAATTGAAACATGAAATTCTTTTACCTTCGGCCTTGGAATAGATTCAGATGGAAATGACAAGAAGTAACACACAAATTTACTTTGTCAATTTTGAAACTAAATTGTTTTTGTAACTCGCAAGAGTGGTTGAATTGGTTCAACGAGTGATTTTCCATATGGGTGACTTGGGATCGATTTCCCTCATTAACAAACCCCCCAAAGAGTAGCTGCGGATTCCCTAGTTTACAACAACAAAAAAAAAATGTTTCTATAGATTTTCAGCATCCATTACTAAAAAAAAGGGCATTTTCGACCAAAAAATTTTGACCACATTTTTGGTCGAAAAAAATCGATCACGTGCGTCGAAAAATCAAGAATTTAATTTTTATTTTATTTTCTGTAGGATTTCGATCACACGAGGTTGATTTTTTAACATGAATATATAATTTCGACCACGTGTAGTCGAAATTAAATTTTGTATAAATAATAAATGGGAAACATTTAATTAAAAAAAAAAAACTAATTGTGGTCGAAAATTGGACCACATTTAGACCAGATCTGATCTTTAATTTTCATTTCAAGGTTTCTTCTTTCTCTCTCTTTCCTCTATCCCTCTCCTCTCTCTACCCACACACACCACCTCTCTCCCTCTCCTCTCTACCCACACCACCACCCCACCAGCCCAGACGCTCAACCCACTGCCTTTCCAACCACCGCCAGACCACCGTCAGCGGCGAAGCTAATTATTTTCAGGTACGTTTTTTTTTTTCAATGTCATGAACACTTAGCAATGCATTTCAATCTCATGTTATTAGTTGCATTACCTTCTATATTTAGTAGATTTGATAACTTTATTTAGTGTTCAATATTTGTTTTAGGGTTTATATTATGTTATTTTTTTTGGATTTTGAATTGAAATTGAATGTTGTGTTGAAATATTGATATTGAATGAAATATTAATCTTATAGAATCTGTATATTCCTTCTTTCAGCTTTTCTTCTTATGGTTTTTGTTTTTTAATACCTTAAGATTAGAGCTTGGAACATGGAGGATGTGGGTGACAGCTAGATGATGAATTGTCCTGTTCCTTTTTTTCTCCTTCTTTATTTAAGCTAAAGTAGAAAACAAAAACCCCCAAGTGATATGAATCATTTAAAGTCTTTAAAAATTTAAAGCAGTATCGTTTGGTTCATTAATTAGTTATGCCAGGATAATAATATAAAAATTATTACACTTAAATTAGTAATATTATGATTTCGGCAATTAATTTGATTTCATGCTATACCAAGTACAAGAGAATAGCTAAAATCAGTATAAGTTAGGGAAAATTACAAGTATAAAATCAATTGAGATAATCTTATAGTGACACAAATTGATTTGATTTTTTTCTTTGTATTTGGGCACCAACCAGTCTAATTTCACCTCAAATATCCCTCTAATTTTTACTTATTTTAATTTTTTTATTGTCTTTGTGTTTATACTCAAAATTCTTTCTTATGTTTTGGTCCAATCACTTATTTAACTCAACTAATTAAGTAGCAAATCAAATAATATTTCCAGCACTTAGCAATACCAAATCAGTTTCGGTACCACTATTATAATCAAACATGAGACTTTCAATAAGTCATGATGTAAAATTCAAAAATAAATCTTGTCATGTATTCACAAAACAGTAGGCTTTATCATGAATTTAATTTTACCAATACTACTGTTCACAAGTCTATCAAAAGGGGTTGGACTACAAAGGTTAGCACAGATTTCTCCAATTTGCATACTAATTATTCTATTCAGTCTCATGCTTTAAGGAGAACACTTTACATTGGCCATGTTTTGGTACAATTTTTGGACTGTTTTGGTGTATTTTTGGTCCAAGGAGATTTCCACAAATAGACATATTTAAAAGAAAGTACACATTTTTCTTCGTTAATCAATTACACAACGAACATTTGAATCACGATAGAGTAGTCAAAGTTCCAAAGTCTAAGCAACATTAGCCAAGATTAAGCATAATCTTCAGTCCTATACAATTTTACACCAAAAATTTTATTAAGTAGCAGAGAGAATAGGCCATTTCCACCATTTCGAGTCTTAATGTATTGAAAAAATAGCAGAGACAAATTAAAGGCAGCTCTAGGCCGCACATGTGAAAGACTGAAAGCATGAAACTATTTATAAGCTGTCACCAAAATAGAAAAGTCAATGATAGTTGTCCTCTTTTTATTTCAGAATGCATGTCTGCTTTGGCATTTTTCTCCTATAAAGCTTTCAGGCAGCATTAACAGTACGTTAGTTTCTATATTTATATGCTTATGATGTTGATATTTTGAAAATGAGATTCAGCAGGGTCACATGCTAGATTTTATGATGTTGAGACATGAATATTAGAACAAGGAGATAAATATACTTACCAAGTTACCACATACGTTGCGACTTATAATTATATATCAATGATGCGAGAATAACTTCCATTCTTGGCCAAATCTAAAAAGAAATAAACATAAGTGTCATCCAATGTAAACAAATAAACTATTTGCAATATCAATATAGAGCTCATTCAAACGAAATATTCTTACCAAGTTCAAATTGCTCCAAATGATCTAAATCTTCCTCGACTCCAACCGGACGTGAGTCCTCTCGAATCCAATCTTGAGAGCACACAAGAGCTTGCACCAATTTGGGAGTCAATGAACTCCTAAATGAATCAAGAATACGCCCTCCCGTACTAAATGCACTCTCTGAAGCCACACTAGAAACGGGAATTGCTAACACATCACGAGCCATTTCAGCAAGAATAGGAAATCTAGGTGAGTTCATTTTCCACCAAGGCAAGATATCAGTACCATCACTTCCATTCTCACTTGCTTCACCTAGATACTTGTCTAACTCTGTTTTAGCATCTGAACTACCACTCTCAGCTTTATGTTTCTTGAATTGTTGCGTAAATGTTGCAACTGATTTTTTAGATTGACTTTGATGACTACTTACACTTGGTGAGTCCAATGTGTTACCAGATGAAGAAACAGATGAAGATGATGAACTTTGAGACTTTTTTGAATGTTGTTTTGCATACTCATTAAACAAAGAAATCATGTACTTTTTCACATCACCTATTATTTTTTCTCCCTTTTCTTCTCCATACATACTCACTAGTGCATAAGTAACATACTCATCCTTGTAGCGCGGATCCAAAATACAAGTAATAAAAATCATTTTATTCATCTTTTCCAGTTCACCCCAATATTTGTCAAATTTCTTTTTCATGTTGGTTGCCATTGAACTCAAATCAGAATCTTCATTTTCTATTAAACCTTTCAAAACATAATGAAGCTCACATATTTCAATAAAGTGAACATTTGATGTAACATAAAGAGAACCTGAGACCTTCAAGGTAAGTTCGTAGAAAGTTTCAAGAAATGTTACCATATGCCTTATAGTTTTCCAATCAATGCTTAAAAGTGAACCTGTAGATTTTCCATCTTCACAAACATGAGTAAGAAGATAATGCAACAATCCACGATCAAGAGCACCATAACTTACAAATGCATCCTCGAATTCTTGTGCCACTTTTAACATCAAATAGGTGGAGTTCCACCTAGTTGGAACATCTAGGCATAATGATTTCGTACATATTGTCGTTTCAAGTTCACAACATTCTTTAAACTTATTCAACCTTGCCGGGGATTGTCTAATGTATCTTACTACCTGTCTAACATGTTTCACAAAATCGCCCACTTCTTTCAAGCCACCTTGAACAACAAGATTGAGAATGCGAGCCATACATCTCATATGAAGGTGATTACCGTCCATCAAATTAGTTCCCCATTTACTAAATTGCTTAGACAATTCTTTCACTGCGATGTCATTTGAACTAGCATTATCAACTGTAACAGTGAAGACTTTTTCTAAACCCCAATCAAGCAAGCACTTTGAAATAACACATGCTATATCTTCACCTTTATGACTAGCAATTGGACAAAAGTTTATTATTCTTTTACGCATAGTCCAATCTTTATCGATATAGTGAATCGTGAGACATATATAATTAATTTTTTGCAATGAGGTCCATGCATCCGTAGTAAGACAAACTCTTTGTCGTGTTTCAGTCAAAAGTCTCTTCAGTTTGTGTTTCTCTTCAACATATAGGTCAAAACAATCCCTAGTTATTATTTTACGAGAGGGAATGTGAAATTGAGGTTGTGTGCCATTCATGAAATTCTTAAAACTTTCCTTTTCAACAAAACGAAAAGGTAGTTCGTCAACGATTATCATCCTAGCTAAAGCAGCCCTACACAATTCCTGATCAAATTTCCAAGGGACAAGCATTCCCTCACTCGACTTTTTACCACCTTGAATTTTTTGAAAGCCTAATAACCTTTGATTAGTTTCAAAATTATGGGGAAATTTCGAGCACCTACCCATATGATAATTCAATCCCGAGGTACAATTTTTAATCTTAAAATTTGGATATGGAAAAGCACTATACTTACATTTTACAGTCAGTTCCCTGTTAGGACCATAGATCTTTTCGAAATGATCCCATACAACAGATCTTTCCATTATGGATTTCCTTCTCTTTGAATCAGTTCCACTTGTAGCTGTGATTTCATTTGAACCCCAACTTTCATCTATTATAACTTCAAGCTCTGCCATCTATATGAACAAAAATAATCAGCAAAAGCATCAACAATTAAGCGACAGAAAAGAAGAGAAACAGAGAAGAAGATTTAGAGTGAGAAATGGAGTTTACTTGGAATAATATATATCGGAAACACCAATTGAGCAGTGGAAGATCTCAGTCTTGAAAGTTCAAATTTTGTGTTATGGACCAAAGACGATTAAAGAGAAACAAAATAGAGAAGAGTGCTTTGGAAGTTTGATGACTTTCTATCTATCTCTGTAGACTTAAGTCTTAGACCTTGCATGAAATGAAAGGACTTTGCCCTGACACAAAGCTACTGTGCCCAAGAAAGTTTAGTACTATTGGATAAAAGGTTAGCTTTGATGGTACAATTTTCTATCAGATACAAATTGACATTCAATGAGATGTGATGTAATTTTTTCTACGAAATCTAGTCTATATATTTAGCAGTAGTAAATATAATATATACGGATTGTATATATGTAGTATAAACTTCGGTACGGTAGACGGTATCTCGGTATCCATTTTATAAATACCAAATACCGTACCGAATACCAAAGAAAATTTAAATTCATACCAAATACCATACCAAATACCGTAATACCAAAACCGCGGTATTAAAAACTTTGGTATCAGTATGGTATTCGGTATATACCGTACAGTGCCCACCCCTAATTACAAGGTAGGAAAGTTATACTTTGAAATAAAATTCTTTTACTAATCATATAAATTAAATATGGTTTAACAAGTTCAAACTTTCTGCAATTTGTGTAGATGGAATCTCGTAGTTGGATGTATGGTAGAACTAATCCTGGTCGATTTGGGTTGAAGAATGAATTTGTAGCCGGCGTTTATGATTTTGTTGACTATGCTAAAACACTTGAGGATTTTACAATTCATGGTGTGGTTAGGTGTCCTTGTTCTAAATGTGAATGTATGAAATTAAAGACCCCAGAGATTTTTAGGTGACATCTAATGGAAAAAGGTTTTAAAAGTAATTATACAGTTTGGACTAGTCATGGAGAAACGCGTAATAATTTGGGTGGATTTCAGAACTTTGTTGTTAGTGAAAGTAGTAGAATGGTAGAACCTAATGTCCAGAATTCTAGAATGTACGACATGGTTTAGGATGCTTATGGCATGAATTGGGGCTTTGAATCAGGAGGTCATGTTGAAGAACCTCCCAATGAAGAGGCCAGCCGTTTTTATAAAAAGTTAAAAAAAAAAAAAACTAGTAAGGCCCTTACATGATGGTTCTACCCACTCTCAATTATCTATCGCTGGTAGACTATTGAGTATCAAAACAAATAAAAATGTTTCCCAAGGGGCAATGGATTCTGTGATTGACCTCATGCATGAATTGGTTGACCCGACTCTAGAGATATCCGATAATTACTATAAGGCAAAGAGATTGGTATCTAAGTTGGGACTTCACGTATCTAACTTTTGCACATGATTGAACATGTCATCTTTATTAAATTTCCTTAATATTGTGCACGTCTACAATTAGGTAGTATATGTGAGTTAAGATTTCATTGTTTAGTAGGAGGAGTTAAATGAGAATCAAGTTTGCTAGTTGAATAAAATGGTGCATAACAAAACTGAAAAACATTGCTTTCCAGTTTATTCTTGGTCCTCACTAACTCTTGAATAATTAGCCTTGACAAAGAAATCTTGTGTATACTCATTCCGCCCCTTGTCTTCTTTTTGCAATCTCACGAAGAACTATTATGTAAATGGTGCATGAATCATGGTACATAACATAAAACTGAAACACATTACTTTTTTAGTTGTTAATCTTGATTTGTTTGCAGGAGGTCTAGAGGGGTCAGGCATGTTACACCCCAGAAAATTTCGCGTTACTAAGGCTGCAGATGGCTTATTATGAGCTCAAGGAGGAGCAAATATTATAAGTATAAATGATGAAATTCTACTGTATTAGCATGAGGACAACATGAGTATGATATTTGGAATGATACGTTAAAAGATATATAGCCCTCATAACCGTAAGTTGAGACGGGGCCCACATGATGGGGTTTTTATAAAGGACATATGACAAGTTATATGGACAATATATGTGAAGTTAAACAAGCCTCAAGAAGGACCCTTGAGCCAAATCCAAGTGTAAGCCCTCCAAAAAGATGTTTTTAAGTTACGTTTTTGGGTGATCTGACTTCGGGAGGCCATAACCCCATCATTATTTGGGAATTTGGGAAAACTCTAAATACTGAACTTGTAGATAATTGCATTAGATTTCCAACCATAGGTCGTGGGCCTTCACACGACATAGGGATAAACGGTTATGGACATTTTAAGGCAGAAAGGTCAAGCTGGGCAGTGGGCTCGGCCCAACCCGACTCAATGTCGGTGGGAACCGACCCAAGACCCCTATATAAGGGTGAAATTCGTGCAATTTTTTGACATTTAACCCCAAAAAGAGCTGAACCTTTTAGAGAGAGAGAGAGAGGAGAGTTAGAGAGAGAAAGTGGAGAATCGATCAAGTTCGAGGTCCCGAATCTCGAGGCTCGTGAAGGATAAAGTGTAGTACGAGTTGTCGTCATCGTTTCAAGCTAAATATTGATCTTGGGGGATGATATTTTCGTGGTTGAGCTGCTTCTAAGGTATGTATAAGATTCCTTTTATGCTATTAAAATGTTTGTTTAGAGTTTTAATGGATTAGAATGGAGGAAATAATGTTAAAAGCTCGTTTGGCATTTTTGGGGAGTTTATGAAGGTGGGGCTGTTTCAGTGGAGTTAAATGGATGGAAATATCTGAGTTATGATGTATATTGATTGTCGATATTTTTGTTTGATGTTGTTGCTGATAATTTAGCTGAATTGGATTTTCGGGTTTGTCCAGTTTATAAAGGAAATGTTGTCGAAATTCCGTTAGAAATAGAGATAAGTTTAAGGGGTTGATTATAAGGATATATATTAGATTGATTGTTGGTAAATTGGTATTGTTGATAGATTAGCATGACTCGAAGATGGGATGTGGTTAGCTGGAAAACGGCAAAGGTATGTAAGGCAAACCTTTCTTCCTTTGGCATGATTCTTGTTGGTATTCATTCTATATGTACTCCATATGATTCCATTCTTAGACGAGTAAGGTCTAAATGTTTCTTGTGATGGCTTATTGATATTGTACTCCTATTCTGTTCCAAAGGGAACACCCATAAGGTTCCAAGTTGAGTTGTGTATATGGTTTTACTAATGATTTCGAGGAAATGAGTTTTATACTAAAGGAAACATAAAGTTTGATTTTCAAAACCATTCCGAAGGGGGTGCGAGATTTTACTACTTCATTTCACTTACAATTTATGTCACATTCCATAGTATCATCCCTTTGTATTGATATGATCATTTATTATTTGGGTAGGGAAATAAGATGAAATTGAGTAGAATATAAGTAGTAAGAATTTGATAACAATTCTACCCTTAAACCTGGAAGTATGTCCTCCTAAGTCTAGTGAGATACAAATTTAATAACTTCTTATGAAAGACTAAGGCTAATAACTGGATTGTGATGACTTGATTAGTAACTTATGATATGAATTGAAATTGATATTTGTGTATCGAGTTTGAGTTGATAGCCGGAAGCGGCTGCCCGAAGGAGCCATCGTTATTAAGCCGGAAGCGGCTGCCCGAAGGGGCCATCATTATTATGCCGGAAGCGGCCGTCCGAAGGGACTATTGTGATACTAGCTGGAAGCGGCTGTCCGAAGGGACCATTATTTTAACATTTCGGAAGCGACATGTGTATTGGATTGAATTATTTACTTAAAGATTATTTTGAGACTTTGTGTGCACATTTATGTTTCTTCCAACGAAGGCTGCAGGTATTAAGTTAGATTATGATTTCTTCTCTCCTGAGTCGAATTATGATTATGATTTGTTACCACCTTACATACTCAGTACATTGTCCGTACTGACGTCCTTTTGCCTGGGGACGCTGCGTTCATGCCCGCAGCCCGAGATTGTTTGCAGGTTAAGTGTATAGCTAGGATGCTTGGACGTCAGTTGGGATTGGCAAGTTCCACCTCATTCTGGAGCTGTGCTGAGTCATGTATCGATATGTATGATTATGGGTATGTCAGGGCCCTGTCCTGACTCATAATGTTCAGTTTACTTCTTAGAGACTTCTGCAGACAGTGTCCTGTGGTATGTTTGTCGAGATGTCGACAAAGTGGTGTCAGTTGAGTCATTTGTGGATTTTAAAAGAGTATGAATTTTAGATGACTTCAATTGGTTTAAAGTACTTATTTGATTAAAAGTTTTCATAATCGTTATAAAGATAATAATTTCTATTTGGAAAAGTTTTATATTCTTAAAAGTTTTTGAAATGATAGGATTTGATAGAGTGAATGTCTAAGGGTTCGCTCAACTCTGATGAGAGTCGGGTGCCCGTCATGCCCTAACACTGTTAGGGTGTGACAAGGCAGTACCTCAAGATGAGATCTTCAAGATTACTCACACAAGGAAGGAAAAGAACGCCAATGGTACATACCGATGAGTTGAGCCAAGGGCTGAGCGAACTTGGGTAAGTCGTTAGTTAACAATAATAATATATTTTTTGTACTAAATTAGACTATTAACATTGTATCCTTCAATTTCAGAACGAATTTCAACAACACTTTGGGGAGTTTTGAGCCACTCAGCCAAGTAGCACGCCGATTACCGACGACTTAATATAGCAACAGTGGATTGAGAAGGTTGCTCCCCCAACAAGGCATAGGACAGTTTATGGGATGGCTAATCGAGCCTTTCGTCGATACCCGTGTGCCCTTGAAGCCGTAGGTGTTACTGATGATAGGGCAGTTGATCCTAAGGAGCATGAAGCTATGAAGCATCAAGTTGACCTGCTAACAAGAACACTTAATTCCTCGGAGGCCAGGATGTTGGGTATGAAAGCCTAGATTAATAGCTTACTTAATTCGCGGCCGTTTCCGATTCCCCTATGTCCTGGGATGCTCGTAGGTCACATCCCCTAGCCAACCCCGACCTTCCCAAGGTAGACTACGTAGGTCACAAGCTGACATAAATCATGCTCTTGTCGATGAGTCTAGTGGGGAGGATACAGATCATGTCTCTAACACCGAACGTTGATCTTTTTTATTAGTGTGCTTTTGGATTCTAATTCTGCTATGTTTAAATGGATATGTATATTATGTTTAAGGGTTTGAATGTAGTTTTAATTTGAACTAGAAGTACTTTTAATTTTAAGATGTGTAAGTGTTTGAATGTAGTTTATGATGTTTAAGTGTATGAATGTAGTTTATGATATTTAAGTGTTTGAATTTGATTGTTTATAAGTGTTTGAATGGACAATGTTTAAGTGTTCAAGTGTTTGAACATTGTTTATGATTGTTGTGTTGCATTGTTGATGAATTGAATGACTGTTTTGGTTGATGAATTTGTTATTTGGAAATTGGCTCGTGGGCTGCCAAAAGCAGGCAAATGCTGGAAAAAATATTCTAGATTTTCGACCACAGGTGGTCAAAAATCAGCCTAGATATTTCACAATTTCAACCACATGAGGTCGAAATTGTACTCAGAAAATACAATTTAGCAATATTGTTGCCAGATTTCGACCACATGTAGTCGAAAATCTGGGCCCAATTTACAATTTCGACCACATGTGATCGAAATTGGGAAAATAAATTTCTTTTTATATTTAATATAAATAATGTTTTCGACCACACATAGTCGAAAAAGTTAAATATAATTTAATCTAAAAATAATTTTTTCGACCACAAAACAGTTTTTTCCTTAATTCCGGTAGAATGTGATTTCGACCACGTGTGGTCGAAAAAAAAATCGACCAACCTGTTAGCGACCTATGCCCGTGGTCGAAAAATTGGTCGAAATAAAAGCTTTTTCGACTTTGTGTGGTCGAAATTTTTGGTCGCAAATCCCTATTATTTTAGTAGTGAGCAAGCTACCACAATATGTTATTTCCTTTTTTCTTTTTCTTCTCCCCCTATAAATCTTTTGTAATATGTGAATCAAATATCAAGTCTATTTTCTTCGAAAAATCTAGTGATACGATTTGATCCGTGGGGTGAACAATTTCAACGAAATTTTCACTTTCTTATTTTATAATATATGTTTAACTTTATTGTGTTCAACTTTTATATACTCAGAAATTAGGCCCAAAATGACTCCAATTTAAGAAAATCACATCAAGCACATGAATTAACCACTACTAAAAAAACAAGTTTTACGGACCTCAAAAAATGGCTATTTCCGACCTCATGAGGTCGGTTTTGGCCAAAAACTGACCTCAAAATCAGGTCGGAAAATAGTGGGTCGGTAAAGTTTTTTTAGCCGGGTATTAATTAAATAAAATACCGACCTCATTAGGTCGGTAAATTATATTAATAATATAACGATATGAGTTTAACGACCTCATGAGATCGGTAATTTATATGAATATATGAATATATGATATATTTTGCATAAAACCGACCTCATGAGGTCGGTAATTTGCAATTTCTGGGAATATTATGCATAAAACCGACCTCATGAGGTCGGTAATTTGCATAATTTTGCAGAAAACCGACCTCATGAGGTCGGTAATTTGCAATTTCTGGGAATATTTTGCAGAAAACTGACCTCATGAGGTCGGTAATTTGCCATATGAGGTCAGAATATGCAGGTTGTAGTTTGCATATGAACAACAGATTGATATACACAGATATACCAGTGGTATACTATGGTACATAGATATGTTAGTTTGCCTCAATAGGATTAGTAAGGTAAAATTCTACAAAAGGGAAAAAATCATAAAACGTACCACTACACCGTCAAGATTGTCAAGTGCATTACCCCTCTTAGATCTCTAAAATGTCGAAATGGCTCAAAGAATGTCTTCGTTGAGGTATCTGAAAGGAAACAAAAGAGAAAGAAACAACATAAGGATGCTTTTAAGAGGCTAAGGAGGAAGAATAAAGACGCACAAAAATGTAATTTCATAAAAGTTGCCAATTTCAAAACACAGATAGTATTCGAAAATCGAGTAATAAAGCTAAACCATTCCAGATAGAACCTATAAATAGGAAGTAAACAATCAGCTACTAATTTTAAACATGTAAAGAAAATATGTAAGTCTAAAAAAAATACTTACTAATTGCTATTAATCCTCATCCCCATCCCCATCTCCCTCTTCTGACCATTCTTCCTCATCAGTTGTTTCATTTCCATTATTACATTCGTTCACCTCTGCATTAATATCTTCTGCATTTATTTCTTCCAATATGTGTTTTGCATGCTCTAAATAATCTTCTAACTCATTGTCAACTGTTTGGTGAACAACTGATATGTCGTCATCCTGAAACGCAACAAGCAACACATTCTCCACTTCCACTCGACCCACAGGCTTGACTTTAATTACCACCCACCAAGCAGACTTATCTGGACGCAAGGGATAAGGAGCATAGTACACTTGTCTAACATTTTGTGCAATAATGAAAGGATCATAAGCCGCATACTCCCTCGTGTGATTTACTTCTATGATGTTATACTGCTTGAGTACCCTTATACCTCTATTTGGGGTTGGATCAAACCACTTGCACCGAAAAAGTACAATTCATTTTTTGCCACCACCAGAATATTCCAGTTCTAGGATCTCCTTAATTACACCATAATAATCGACCCCGGCTTGGTTTCCATCGCCACCTTTAACCCAAACCCCGATGTTGTTAGTTTTCCTATGCTTAGATCGTTCTTCGGTAGTAAATTTAAAACCATTTACCACATATTTGTCCATAGAATAGACCATACCGGGTCCCCAAGATATGTCCTTTAAAAGTTGGTCATGGTAACCATACTCTGTACTGTAAACCTATTAGTAGTTAAGAAATAGTAAGTTAGCAATAATATAATGCGCACTTTTTAAATTATATTAGCTTTGTGAAAAGGCTGTAACACTTACATAATTGTTAAACCACTTCCCAAACTGGTCGTACACTTTTTCAATGCCATTTAGATGCACAAAGTAGCTGTCCGACAAAATGGAGTTTGAGTTAGTTGTTATGCTTTGTACTTGGATATTTAGTGCAAAATAATAATAACTTACTCATAATATCGTTGAACTTCCGGGCAATTTAGCAAGACATGTATCGATGCAGATTTAGACTCCATATCATTAAATTGTCTTGTACGTTTTTTTGAACCTGAACCCGGTTGATTGAAGATTGATATTAGCTTCGCTAAAGCATCATTCTCACCTCCTTCATAATGCCGATTGGGTCTGTTTCGCAAGCATGGCACATCATTCCCAAAGTAGTAAGAACAGAAATGAGTTGTTTCCTTAGCAAGGTAGGCTTCGCAAATTGATCCTTCAACTCTATGTTTCTGCTTGATACCCCATTTAGACTTGCCAATAGTTCTGCATAATATTATTTTAAGCGTGATTTTTTTAAAATAAATTAGTGGAGAGAAATAAATAAAAATTTACACCTATTACCTCTCGAAGGGATACATCCAACGACAATGAACTGGGCCTCCGAGTCGAGCTTCCTTCGCAAGGTGAATTGGAAGATGTTCCATCACATCAAAGAACCCCGGTGGAATAATTTTCTCCAACTTACTTGTTATTATAGGAATATTCTGATGCATCCGATCCAGGTTGTCTACCCTCAACGTACTGGAACACAAGTCTTTGAAGAACAAGCTAATTTCTGTCACAGGCTTCCAGATTCGGGCAAGCAAGCTACTAAATGCAATGGGGAGTAAAGTTTCCATGAAAACATGAAAATCATGGCTTTTCATCCCATGTAACTTTCCTTGCGCCATATCAACACGTTTTTCCAAATTTGATGCATACCATCAGGCATCTTCAAGTTCTTAACCCATTCACAAATCTTTCGCTTATGATCCATTATGAATGAATAACTAGCCTTAGGCTTCAAGACCCCGTTCCCTTTGTCCTGCAACCATGACTCTTTACGCATACAATATTCCTGTAACACTACTAAAAAACAGAAAAAACCGTTGACAAAAACCGACGTCCAGCGTCGGTTTTTTAATGAAACCAACGGGAAACCGACCTTTTAAGGTCCGTCGGTTTTCATAGCCTCGCTTTTGGAAAACCGACGGACCACGTCGGTTTTTTCCGACGGACTGCGTCGGTTACGTAGTCCGTCGGGTTTTATTCAAAAATTAAAAAAAAAAAAAAAAAAAAAAAAAAACCGACGGATAGAGTCGGTTTTATTAATTTCTGATTTTTTATCTTATATATAAATAATATATATTTTATGAAAAAAACGATGCACTACGTCGGTTTTTCATATAATTTTTTTTTATTTTAATTAAAAAACCGACACAGTGCGTCGGTGTTTTTATAAAATTTAAGAATTAATTTCCAGAAAACCGACGGACAGAGTCGGTTTTCCGTCGATTTTTTGGAAAATCTGCAAAATTAATTTCCAGAAAACTGACGGACTGAGTCGGTTTTCCGTCGGTTTTCTGGAAAATTTCCAGCATGCAAATCATGCATTTTCTGCAACTACACCTGCACAGAAACCAGTACCAAAAGCTGCTCAGAAACAAGTAACAAAAGCTGCTCAAAACTAGCATTAAAATGCTCCAAATCAATTCTAAAAGAGCTACAACACATAAAATCACCCTAAGTAATAATAAAACACATCAAACACTATCTAAACACATCAAATACGATCTAAATAGACCTTCAAAGTTCAGAAATATTTAAATGTCCAACCAATTCTAACTTTGAATTCTCAATAACAATTCTAACTTTAATAACTTATGGATTCTAACTTTAATTCTAAAAATTGAAAAGTAAATCTAGTCAAATAAAGTCTACATTTTAGTTTTGAGGTTATAGAAATATTATAACTTAATTATTCTAACATAACTTAATAATTCTAAGTTTGAAAAGCACAATTCCAACCAATTCTAAAAATTGAAAAGTAAATCTAGAGAAATAAAATCTACATTTTAGTATTGAGGTTATAGAAATACTATAACTTAACAATTCTAACTTTGAAAAGCACAATCCAACCAATTCTAACTTTGAATTCTCAATGACAATTCTAACTTTAATAACTTATGGATTCTAACTTTAATTCTAAAAATTGAAAAGTAAATCTAGTCAAATAAAGTCTACATTTTAGTTTTGAGGTTATAGAAATATTATAACTTAATAATTCTAAGTTTGAAAATCACAATTCCAACCAATTCTAAAAATTGAAAAGTAAATCTAGAGAAATAAAATCTACATTTTAGTATTGAGGTTATAGAAATACTATAACTTAATAATTTTAACTTTGAAAAGCACAATCTCAACCAATTCTAACTTTGAATTCTCAATAACAATTTTAACTTTAATAACTTATGGATTTTAACTTTAATTCTAAAAATTGAAAAGTAAATCTAGTCAAATAAAGTCTACATTTTAGTTTTGAGGTTATAGAAATATTATAACTTAATAATTCTAACATAACTTAATAATTCTAACTTTGAAAAACACAATCCCAACCAATTCTAACTTTGAATTCTCAATAACAATTCTAACTTTAATAACTTATGGATTCTAACTTTAATTCTAAAAATTGAAAAGTAAATCTAGTCAAATAAAGTCTACATTTTAGTTTTGAGGTTATAGAAATATTATAACTTAATAATTCTGACATAACTTAATAATTCTAACATAACTTAATAATTCTAACTTTGAAAAGCACAATTCCAACCAATTCTAAAAATTGAAAAGTAAATCTAGAGAAATAAAATCTACATTTTAGTATTGAGGTTATAGAAATACTATAAATTAACAATTCTAACTTTGAAAAGCACAATCTCAACCAATTCTAATTTGGAATGATCAATAACAATTCTAATAACTTATGGAATTCTAACAAAAAGCACAATCCAACAAAAAAAAAAACTAGTCAAATAATTAAAGTATACATTTTTGCACAAATTCAACATCAATAATATTACAAAGAATGATAACTAAGCTAACACAAATACATTGACAAAGAACATGAAATATAGCACAATCTCAAGCCAAAAAAAAAAAATGACAACTAAACTAGTCAAATAAAGTTTACATTTTTTTCACAAGTTCATCATTTATAACATTGCAAATGATGTTTAACAAAGCTAAATAGATTAGCATTAGGCCTAAAATCCACAAATAAAACTAAAATTGAAAGAATTTTAAAAGCCCTAATTTAAGAGGAACTAACCTCAATTAATTAACTTCAAAACGGGTCTGGGGTTGGTGGGGACGGGCTGTGCAGGCAGCGGCGCTGGGCAGCGGGGAAATGGGCGGCGGGGCTGGGCGGAGGGGAGGGGGCGGCGGGTAGCTAGGGTTTGAGGGGAATGGGAGTTTAAGTGGGAAGAGGAGTAGAAATGGGTATGAAAACCCGTCTGGAATGTTTTTAAAGAAAAATCGACGGACAAAACTAACCCTGTCCGTCGGTTTTTCCCGCACGTTTGACCAGACTTGACCCAAAAATTAAAAAAAAAAAAAAAAGGAAACCGACCCTGTCCGTCGGTTTCCTAAAAAAAAAATTGGTTATTATTTTTTAAAAAAACAAATTGAATTGCATATTATTTAAAATATTTTTAAAAATAAAACCGATGTCGTCGCCGGTTTTATATTAATTATTATTAATTATTTTAATAAAACCGACGCGGGACGTCGGTTTTTTTTTTTTTTTTTTGCGGATATATAATTTCAAAATTTTGCGGAAAAAACCGACGTTGTTCGTCGGTTTTTTAATTAAAAAAAAATAGAAATACACAAAACCGATGCACTGAGTCTGTTTTCCGTCGGTTTTTCAAAGAGACGCAGTCCGTCGATTTTTTGTCCGTCGAATTTTGCCAGTTTTTTAGTAGTGTAAGTCCAATCTTGCCTTTGGATTATCTTTTGTCTTGCCCTTGACATCCATTACTGTATTGAATAAATTATCAAAGTAATTTTTTTCAATGTGCATAACATCAAGATTATGCCGGAGAAGATTATCCCTCCAATATGGTAACTCCCAAAATATGTTCTGTTTGGTCCAGTTATGTGCAAGCCCATACCCATCGAACGTGTACGGTGGTTCTTCAGTAACTTTTGGAAAGTTCTCAACCCTCTCCCAAATTTCCTCTCCTGAAAGTCTTGGAGGTGGATAGTTTCGTTCAATTTTGTTCTTCCTAAATGCATTTTTCATTCTCCTAAACTCATGATCCATTGGCAAGAACTGACGGTGACAATCAAACCATGAATTTTTTTTGCCATGCTTTAAAGTGAACGATTTAGTATTCTCCATGCAGTAAGGACAGGCTAACTTTCCAGCAGTCATCCACCCAGACAACATCCTGTAGGCAGGAAAATCATTAATAGTCTACATTAAAGTGGCCCGCAAATTAAAATTCTGCTTAAGAGAAACGTCAAACGTCTCAACCCCTTCAACCCACAATATTTTCAACTCATCAATCAAAGGTTGAAAGTATACATCAATCAAAACTTTTGGATTACGTGGGCCAGGAATGATGCAAGTAAGGAATATATATGGACTAGTCATACACAACTCAGGTGAAAGATTATATGGTGTTAAAAAAACAGGCCAACAAGAATATGGTGCAGCAGAAACAGAATGTGGAGTGAATCCATCGGAACATAAACCCAACCTAATGTTTCGTGGTTCAGCTGCAAAGTCTGGATATGTTGTGTCAAAATGTTTCCAAGCCTCTCCGTCTGATGGATGACACATAACACCAGGCGGCCTTCTATTTTCACTGTGCCATCTCATATGAGGAGCGGAGCTATTTGATGTGTACAACCTCTTTAACCTTGGTGTAAGAGGTAAGTAATGCATCGCCTTAACGGCAACCCTCTTCCCGCTACGAGTCCGCTTAAAACGAGCTCTTCCACAAAACTTACAAGATTCTAGACCTTCGTCATCCTTATAGTATAACATGCATCCATTTTCACAACAATCAATTTCATCGACGAGAGTCCTAACTTAGACACTAGTCTCTTTGCCTTATAGTTATTTTCAGGTATCTCTAAATTCGGGTCAACATTCATGTATAAGGCCAATCACAGCATCCATTGCACCTTGAGGAACATTCCAATCTGCTTTGATGCTTAATAATCTAACAGCAATAGACAATTGAGAGTGGGGACTCCCGTCATATAAAGGCTGACTAGCCTTTTTCAACTGTTCAAAAAAAACGACTAGCTTATTCATTTGGAGCTTCTTCACCATGGTTACCGGATTCAAAATCAGAATGCATCCCATAAGCATCTTGAACCATGTCATGCATTCTAGAATTTTGGACATTAGGTTCCACTGCCCTACTACTTTCACCAACAACAAAGTCTTGAAATCTACCAAAACTACTATTCATTTCTCCATGACTAGTCCACACTGTATAATCTTTTTGAAAGCCGTCTTTATAGAGATGAAGCCTAACAATCTCTGGATTCTCGTAATTCCTACATTGACATTTCACACAAGGGCACCTAACCAAGCCATGACTTAGAAAAGTTTCAAGTGTCATTGCATAGCCAACAAAAGCATCGACACCATCTACAAATTCTTGCCTCATCCCCCCTCGGTTTTCGTTTGTCCTATTATACATCCAATTACGAGATTCCATCTACACAAATAACACCAAATTTGAAATTGTTAGGGAACAAATTCAATGTTTAATTTAATTCAATGCTCAAAACCCAAATCACCAGTTGCCCTAATTAGCAAATTAAAGCTTCAGACTAGGAAAAACTAACTAAGACAATTTAATCTAAGAAAACTTCAAAATTAATTATCATTTATTTACCTTTTCCATCCTTTACCGACTAATCTTTTTGGAATAGTAAAGAACGTCATGATTCTGGACTTATTCTTGAATTTTCATAAAGAAAAGAATCATAGCCTGTAGACTACTTCGATACTCCATTCTTTTCTTTACAATTCAACAACTTTAATATCCTTCATTAATTATTTTCTTTTTATATTTATTTTTTTGTCAAAGTCCTACACGAACTTTACTAATATGACAAAATGGTCTACTGTTTTAGCCAATTAATGATGCCATCATGCCCCAAATAAAGTTGTACAAAACAATGGAAGACAAAAGACAACGTACATGATAAAAGACAGCAACATAACAATTACGGTGTTTCTAATTCCAAATTACATGATAAAAGACAGCAACATAACAATTACGGTGTTTCTAATTCCAAATTACATGACGAAAGACAGCAAGATAACAGTTACAGTGTTTCTAATTCCAAATTACATTAAGCATCAATTCAACAATTAAAATAGAGAAAGCACATTTTGAGATAGGAAAATACACACCAGAAAGATTAAGGAGGCTGTCTACTAATCGTCAAAGCTGTCAATAGAGGCAGCAGCACAATGATCTCCTAAATCACTGAGAAAAGAAAAGGAAAAAAACAAGGGAAAGACTGGGTCAATTCCAGCCAAGGCTTTAACAGTTTAGTAAGAGTAACAAAAAAGGGGAAGTAACTTTGGGAATTAAAATGAGAAAGGAAATTAGTGAATCAAAGGAGAAATTAGGGCTTACCTAGAAGATGGAAAATGAAGGTGGAGAGCATTAGAAGAAGAGAAGGGCGTGAGACATGGTTTCAAATGAAGTGAAGAAAGTTTGAGAGCGTAGAAAATGGGGGAGAGATCTGGAAGAAGTAGTCTTTTTCAGCTGGGTAGGGACGGCGGTGGCGTGGGGTGACCGGCAGGAATGGTGGTGACGTCGCCGGAGTTAGGGTTAGAGAGAGAGGGGGAGAGAACAGTGAGAGGAGAGAGGCAGAGAAATGGGAACGAGTTTAACTGGGTCTGGGTGTATTTTAGTTGAGTGATTATACCGACCTCATGAGGTCGGTATATTTAATAATTTTATTTTAAATTAAAAATAAAGTTATAATATTTATCATGAAATAAATTCCCGACCTAGTGAGGTCGGTATATTATTTTTTCAAATTTTGGTACAATATTACCGACCTCATGAGGTCGGTTTATTTTTAAAAAAATTAAAAAATAAATATTACGACTTTACCGACCTCATGAGGTCGGTTTTTTTTCCGACCTCAACTGAGGTCGATTTTTTGAGGTCGGGAAAACCTGTTTTTTTTAGTAGTGAACAATAAATCATATAGTTCAACACTTCCAAAATGGTCAAGTTGAACACATATGTAAAAAAGTGCATGCAAGGTAAATGCAGGGTAAGAACTCTAGCTAGCCACTTTTCCCTTTGAGTACAAACTCACAATATATTCCATTATTATAATTCCAAATTGTGTATTTTTTATAACTTTTGAAAGTGATACTCCATTTAACATGTTTTACTGGTGATGTTCAAAATGTTTATTTTTAATGCAAAAGTAGATATAGAACTAGCCATCTTTCAATGTTATCAGAAAATATTGATTAATTTTACCCTAAATTATAAAATGACTCGTTTAATTTCAGACAACCAACAGTAATTGAAAAATGGATATGACGAGGCGGAGGCGGCTCTTCGGCTTTATATTATAGCTTGGTTTTTAATTCATGTTATTCCAGAGTTATTAATAACTTAAACGATCACTAAAATTGTGAAATAGCACATAAATTATTTTTAATTTTTTCGTACTAATAAAATCAACCAACTTAACCCAATATTTTTAAAAAGATATTTCAGATGAAAAATTAACTTTTCACTGTCGTAAAGAAGACCTGGAATGCCATCATTCACTAAACATGCAATTTCTCAAATAGTCAGCCAAATTACAAATTTACAAAGTTTTTATTTTATTCTTAAATAAATTCCGTGTCAACTTAATAATATTACAAAAAAATAAATCTTTCATCAATTTTTTTTATTTGTTTCACTAGTTAAAATATTCTCTCATTTATACACAGAAAACTTACTAAAAAATAGATAGTCTATAAATAAATAAAAAATTAACCAAGTAAAAAATGCAATGATTTAAGGAATAAAAGGCGTGTAAAATTTTACTCGATAAAACACGGAAATTTTGGAATATGTTCATGTTAGTGGTGACTCACTTTTTTCTTTCATTTCATTTTCTTTTTGTTTTTTTAGGTAGATAGCTTAGACATAACAAACTAACAATATCTATCATCTTATTTTCTTTCTTAATAGGTACATGAGTATATCAACGTACAGTTTTATATATATATATTAACGGAATGGTTCTTCTCTTCCTATTTTCACATGAAGTAAGATTTTTTGTATATTCTAATGAGCCAATTGATGTCGTATTATTACGCCCCGTAACATGCATTGCTCCTAACATTTTTTGTCGCCTATGAAATTGTGCAACTCAATAGGCTAGTATTATAGTATTTAATTAATATAATACTTCCTCCGTTTCAATTTATATGAACTCATTTAGCTGGACACGACATTTAAGAAAGAGGGAAGACTTTCAAAACTTGTGGTTCAAAATAAGCCTTGAAAATTTGTATGGCTATAAATCATTCATAAAGTAAATTTATTTTCAAATTAAAAAAAAGATCATTTATTTTGACACGAATTAAAAAAAAAAATTAAAACAAATTGAAATAGAGGGAGTAGTGCTCTATTTTCATTTACTTAACTTTTTACTTATCTATCACGTCCATTTGTTGCTCCCAACTTTTTTTGAAGTTGTCGTTTTTGCATAATTGTGCAATTGTAAGACCCCACTTAACACGGAAAAGGACAGGACAATTAGTATAGTTTCAACATTTGATTAAAAAGGGAAAAGCCGAAAAGGATAGATATGCGAGAAAAAGATAGATTTATTTGTTTCCTTTCTAGAGCCCAAATTGCTTTAGTTTTTGGGGGCAGCGTAACAAGCAAGCAAGAAAGTGAAAGACATATTCAAAAGAATGCGATTAGCTACAGAATTTGTCGTTAATTTCCAGTTAATCCATCATTAAATAGCGCTTAGCTAATTGAATTTTCTTATAATCAGTTGTTAATCCATAGTTAAATGGGTTTGAAAAAAACAACAAAAGCTAAATGATAGATTATGTAAATATTTTGTAATATTTTGTAATCTCTTATTTAGGTTAGAATATTTTGTAATATTTTATACTCTCCTATT
The DNA here is from genome assembly GCF_019175385.1 of Lycium barbarum. NCBI lineage: Eukaryota > Viridiplantae > Streptophyta > Magnoliopsida > Solanales > Solanaceae > Lycium > Lycium barbarum. The sequence continues at coordinate 115,908,974 of NC_083343.1, read as the reverse complement.
TTGAGTAGGATATCTTTGTATATTAACCAATTCGATGAATGAAAGGAAACTACGGAAAATATTCTTTCATGGTATCAGAAGTCTAGGGTTTTCTTCTTTTCTCCTCTCCGCTGCCCTAGCTCCGTCGGCTGCCACCTCTCTCCTTCTTTTTTTCCGCCACCATGTCCACCTCTAAATCATCCTTCCACCCCGCTTTCGCCGTCTCCAACATCCGTAATCACATTCCTGTGGTTCTTGAAATGGAGAATGCACAATACGGCACATGGGCGAAATTGTTTAGGATCCACACCATATCACATAGGGTTATACACCATATCATCGCACCAGAGAAAGGGAACCAGGCAGCCCCTCCCTCTGATGACGACAAAGAACTTTGGTCGACCCTTGATGCGACTGTGCTCTAGTGGATTTATTCCACGATTTCGAATGACCTCCTTACTACTGTTCTTGAACCTGGAGCAACGGCCATGGAAGCCTAGGATTGCTTGCGTGATATCTTCCAGGACCATCAAAACTCCCGTGCCGTTATGCTCGACCAAGAGTTTTCTACAACTAGGATGGAAGACTTCCCGAACGCGTCTGCGTACTGTCAGAGGCTCAAGAGCATCTCCGATCAGTTAAAAAATGTGGGGGCTCCGGTTTCCAATTCCCACCTTGTTCTTCAGCTTGTTTCGGGTCTCACTGACGCATTCAAGGGTGTGGGAATGAAGATTCGTCACAGCAAACCATTGCCTCCTTTCACCGAGGCGCGCTCCTCACTCGTTCTGGAGGAACGAGAACAGGCGATGCAGGCAGCCCATTCTACTCCTTCGGCGATGGTGGCTGCCACAAG